>NC_057810.1:90922117-90944907 GCF_018294505.1 Triticum aestivum
ACAAATAAGTTCAGTGATACATAAGCTAGCAGTACTTGTAATGTATATGCATTGATGCACGATTAGGATGTCGAGCTTACTGTCAGTGCATCTAATATGCATTGCATCAGTTCAAGTTAAAAAAATTAAACATCAGCGTCAGTCCAGGTATAGTGACAAGGTTCAGCTACCGCTGAGAGTTGTATGTTGTTATTCCTAAGAGTACAAGTCATGTAATTGCGTCAGTTCGAACGAGTAACAAAACTGTTACCAAAAAAATAAAAATTGCTACACAAATAAGTTCAGTGATACATAAGCTAGCAGTACTTGTAATGTATATGCATTGATGCACGATTAGGATGTCGAGCTTACTGTCAGTGCATCTAATATGCTATCTTCAAATCAAGTTTAAAAAAATAAACATTAGCGTCAGTCCAGGTAGATAGTGACGAGAGAGTGCCACTGTTACATAGTAAGTTCAATGATACATAAACTAGTAGTACTTCTAGTGTAGTTGCATAAGTTATAGAAGAACAAAGGAGAAGTCATGCATGAGTTCAATGTCCAGTTTACAAAAACAGTTCTAAAAAAGAGCATCGGTACATCCGTGTTTTGAACATGAACGTTCATCAGTTCGACTGAAAACGAAACCAGATTAATCACAAAAAAAATTGAATGTTGTTTGCAGAAGCATGCAAGGCGGCGAACGCAGCAAGCATTTGATGAGCAAAACAGATGTGGGGCACCACCTGGTTGGGTAACACCAGAAATACCGCCTGGATATTTCAACAGTACAGGCAGATTTGCAGATACACCGCAATCATCAGAAGCACCGACAGGTCCTTCTATACAGCAAACAGCAATGTCTGGGAATGCAAGCTTTGCCGCTGCTGGGTTGCAACTAGGCCAACAATATCACCAACAACAAACGTTTTCCTTCCCCAGCGCATGCAAAAAGCCAAGGACAGGAAGCCGTGGATGGGTTGCAAGAAGGCTTCCACCAGTCGCTCCGTCAACATCAATCATCCATGCTGCAAAAGCAGTTGCGACGGGAAGACCAGGGCAAAAAGACAGAAATTTTGTCCACTCTAGCAGGTTCAAAAGTACAAGATATGAGCCATATAGACAGGAGAAACATCACAATGAATCTGAGGAGAGACAGCCGTACAACAAGAGACGAAGATCTTCGTCATCGTTGCTCCCTCCAAGAGATGCATTGCTGCATGTGCCAAGGGTGACACCACCGGCGCCCATAAACCAGGGAGAACAACAAACACCAGAGGCAGCGCAGAGCTATACACATGTAAGTATCCATATAGAAAAAATACAAAGCACACTCCATACCATGGTGCTGTGACCACCCCATCTAACATTTTTGTTTGATCACTGTTGTGTGCAGCCACCTAACATTGAAGCTTATGTTCTGCCAAGGCTAGAGATGAGGTTTGAAACGTTCGAAGAAAGTAAGAACTTCTACAACGTATATGCGAAGCACGCTGGTTTTGCTGTCAGGGAAGGCCCCAAGTTTAAGACAAGAGCCTACCTTTATTGCACGTGCCATGGAGTTTATGAATCAAAGGTGTCTGAAGCAAATAGATAGCGTAACAAGACGACAGCCAGAACTAACTGCGGGGCTAAAATGAGGCTGAAGAAGGAAAATGATGGAACATTTGTCGTAAAAGAGATAGTCTGGGAACACAACCACAGGCTACAGCTCACCGCAGAAATGCTTGTCTTCTTGCACTCCCACAAAAACTTTGACAAAACAATCTTCGAGTACGTCAAGTACCTGCAGTTCAAAGGCATTGAACACGCGCAAATCATGAGCATTCTGGGCGGTGATGACCCTGGTAGCTACTTCCTCGAAATGAATGCCAAAGACCTGATTAACTTGTAAGTACAATCTTGTTCTCCTCCCATAAACCGCCTACGTATTTTTTCCTCTGTCAGTACAAACATATCACGCAACGCATGACCTAACGCCAGTTCAACATGCATTTTTGAATGATCTTTTAATATGCAGGAAAGCAAAGAATTCAAGGATGGATGATGTGGACAATGTCCTAAAGACTGTCAACTTCTTTAGGGAGATGAAAGCTATAAACAAGGAATTCTTCTGTGACATGCAACTCGATGAGTCCGATAGAGTTAAGAACATATTCTGGGCGAACGCAAGCTGCCGAGGGGCGTATCAGGACTTCGGGGACTACGTAACGTTTGACACAACATATAAGACCAACAAGTACCATATGCCACTTGGGGTGTTTGTCGGAACTAACAACCACTTATAGACTACATTCTTTGGTTTTGCCCTGATAAGAGATGAGGATGCAGATTCATTCAAGTGGCTGTTCGAGACATTTTTAAGGTGCATGAGAAGGAAGGCTCCTACATGCATCCTCATAGGTACACCCGCTAAAACCACCCCAAACCACCACCCCCTTCCAAAAAAGAAAAGGAAAGTAACACAATAAAAATGTTGTGTCAGTTCTATTGGTATATATGCACAACCATCTGCTGACCACTCCAAGTCTATTTTCTCATTACCAGACCAGTGCCCGGCAATGGCTTTGGCGATCGCAGATGTTTTCAAGAACACATTACATAAGCTATGCCGCTGTCACATTATGAAGAAGTACAGGGAACACCTCGCGTACCTGTATTTCCTGCACGACGACTTTAAGGATGAATTTACATCAATTCTCAACTGGCCCCTCATGCCAACTGAGTTTGAGGATGCCTGGAAAAGACTCATGGATAAGTACAACCTCCACGATGATGCCACAATGGTGGGCATGTGGTACGAGCGTGAGAAATGGATATCAGCCTACTTCAAAGAAATTTTCTGCGCCAAAATGACATCGACACAGCGAAGTGAGAGCATGAACTATGTGCTCAACAAGAACTACGTAAATGAGAGACATAACCTACACCGGTTTCTCAACCAGGTAAACTCCTGCGTCAAAACCAGGAGGCAGACAAAGAACCAGGAGACAATGGGTAATCGGGTATAGCTCTATCACTTGTCGTAAGACAAAAAATTACATGCTTACTAAAGTAAAAACTTTATTAGGAGTTTTTCCTGTGAGAAAACTAACAATTTGGTCATCATTCTTGCATCTGCAGAAGGAACAAAACACGCTGACCTTCTATGGGTTTGACACCCAGATGGCAAAGTTGTACACACGAGCTGTGTACAGCAAGATCAGAGATAGGCTAAAGCTGAGCACTCTCTTCACAGCGACAGAGACGGAAGAGCCCACAAAGTACCTAGTGCGCTACAACCACCCGCAAAAACTCTCTGTGTGGGCTCAGCACGCGTTCCAGGTGGTTGCAGACCCCGTGGGAGAAACATATGGGTGCGAGTGCAGGCTATGGGACCACACAGGTAAGGACTACAAAAAAGATGTTACATACTGTAGTACTTTTTTTGCAAAGTTTTTGTTTGAATGAAATAACAAAAAACATGCACCTCTTCCAAAAACAAATACAGGTCTTTTCTGCGTCCATGTCCTGTGCATGATGCAGACAATTAAGGCTGAAAGCGTTCCAGAGAAATACATACTCAGGAGATACACCAAACGCCCGAACATCCAGCCAACATTTGACAGAAATGACTTGATGACAGTAGCGTCAAACAAGGCATCCCAATACTGCATTGAAAGCTCACTGCTGACGCTGAACATGAGGGTGCATAGAAAAAGCTTGAGAAGCCAAGAGCAAATGGCAAGGAGGCGAGTCGTCATGGACAAACTTGAACAAGAACTCGACGCCATGCATTCTGCTGAAAATGGAGGTGTCGCGGACAATGAAGCCATTGAGCAGGATATTGCTACAATGTTATCCGAGATGAACCATATGGGAGCTATTGACCCGTTTGAGAACGAGGAAGATGAGCAGTAGCAACTGGAGCTTGCCCGTGTGCACACTCAAGAGCACCGACAAACTCACATGCGAGATCATGAGCTCGATGGTGCTGTAGGCGAAAGACATGACAATAGCACATCCTACCAGCAGCAGCAGGAAAAGGTGATTAAACCCCCAATATTCTCAAACACAAAGGGGAGGAAGAGCAAGACGCAAGCAGTGAAAGCTGCTAAAGCAGCAGCCAAAAAGCCACCATGCCCCATCAAGCGCGTGGAATTTGGCCCAGATGGCAAACCCCTCGGGGTAAGGGCATGCGGATTCTGCAACGTCGTGAGCAACCATAACTACTGCACATGCCCACTCCGCACAGATGCCACTGTCAACAAGAACAAGCAGATTGGAGCCACCCAGCTTTCTACCAATGGAGACAACACACGTAACAGCTACACTTGCCGCAAGTGTGGCGGAACTGACGGGCATAATGCCCGCATGTGCAAAGTGGGCAAGGAGGTCAGTGGAGCTGAACATAAACAGGGCAACATACAGAGTTCCAAGCAATCAAATAAAGACGATGAAGAAGAAGAGTTTGATGACAATGACGGCCAATCAGATGAAGACAATGAAGATGATAGTGTCGGGGCGAGGAAACTGAAACTGACGGTGAAGCTGCCAAGGCTCAACCTGGAAAGAGCGCCGGCAAGGCACAACATTCGGGGACAGTTAAGAGAAGCTCAAGACTGAACAACACATAGTGGTTTTCCTGCTGCGTCAACTAAAAAATAACCTTGTAGTCTCAGTTGCATCAGCACACAATGAGGAAGCATTTCACAAAACACTGTCGTTACCAAAACTTATTTAGCTTTATCGTCGATTTCTCTATCAGAACTAAAGTTATTTTTTAGTTTCTGATTTGTGCCCGCTGAAGCAGTGACATTATTATGTAAACCATTTGATAATCATTTTGAATGCAGTCACGAAATACGTTTGAAAAAACTTATCTGGATATATCCGACGCAAAACGCTACTGTGAACCAGTAACTCAGGGAAAAATATGCCAAGGAAAATTTTAAACTCTTGTAGCACTTCAGTACTGATAACTCTCATTCGTCAGTACAAGGCAGAGTACACATTAGTGCTGATATAATTTCTGATTTGTGCCCGCCGAAGCAGTGATATTATTATTTAAACCATTTGATAATCCTTTTGAATGCAGTCAAAAATAAAATTGAAAAAACGTATCTTGATATATCTGACACAAAACGCTACTGTGAACCAGTAACTCAGCAAAAAAAATGTCAAGGAAAAATTTAAACTCTTGTATTACATCAGTACTGATAACTCTCTGTCGGCAGTACAAAAGGCATAGTAATAACAAACACACCAGTGAACGATAAAAAAATCGTTTTGAAAAAACAAAGCTATGCCTGCTCCTGCCAGTCCCAATTCAGAAAGACTATCAGTACATAAAAATAATTACCTCAAGCAAAATGCGAATATAATACATCCTGTACTGGTGAAAATCTAATTTATCTGTAAAAAATACTCACAGGTTATCTTGATATAAACAATCCTTAAAAAAATACGAAAATTGTTTTAAAAAACATTAGCACCACACATACTCTCGCTGGTAATTGGTACGTTCAATTACATTTCAATCACCAGTCCGAGTATGACAGTAGAGGAGTTCAGACCTCCACCAACACCGACGCTGACACGTGCAAGTGGGATAAGCAGCTGATAAGTACAGCTTGACTATTCGAATCAGTGCCATAGTAAAATTCCATCATCACCACCGCAGAGACGTGCAAGTGGGATTTTGCGGGTCATAAGTACAGCTTGACAAGACTAGTCAGTTCAACAGTAAAAACCATTTAAATTGGACGGTTAGTTTTTCGACGCCGCCACCCGCGCCACCCACTGGGCGGTTGCCACGAGCACTGCAAAACGGTGACCCCACGCGACAACACCCACTACACACACGCCCCCGACGAACCGCCTCCCACACACCACCGTCGGTGCTCTGAAAAAATACCCCATTGTATTCCATCTCTCCCTCGTTCCCACAAACCACCATTGCCGCTTCCATTTCCACTGCACACAAACCTCCAGCGTCTCTCTCCAAAGCCCAAAGTCACCGGAGGAAGGCCATGGCGGAGGAACCGTCCGCCAAGCGTCATCATGCCGAGACGTCGGACAAGAGGAGCAACCTCGTCGACATTAAAGTCCCCGGCGAGAAGCGCAACTACACCAGAACGCTCAAAGGGGTTGAGCTCCACGGCAAGGAGACGCTGGAGATCGTCTGCACCAGCGAACCAAACAAGGCCGACAAGGTGATCTCCAGGCTCTGGAGGAAGCTTGGCGGCAGGTTTCGTAGGATTGTCGGCGTTGGTGTGCACTACACCAATGAAGATGAACCTCCCCAGATGGCGGCAGTCCTGCAGTTGTGCATCGACGAACTCTGCTTGGTGTACCACATCGCCGCGGCCACAAAATGGTGAGCAATCCTACTCATTTTCCCTGCATATGGTTTATCTATTTTATTAGTACTGTATCCTGAAAATTTAATCACACTTGTTTCCCAACTAGATGTACTAGTGTGGTTTGTGAAAAGTGGATGCACTACTGCGTTTTCTAAAGTGGATATACTATAAATGTATTTTTGAACCTGATGCACTGGATTACTATTTGGAAAATCTTGCGGAAGATTAAATTCTGAAGTTGATCGACTGGTGTAGTTTATGAAGTTGATACAATATAGTAGTCTATGTACTTGATGTATTAAAAAAGATGTTTCTGAACTTGATGTAGTGAAGTATTTTCTAAATTTGATGTAATGTTATTTTCGTAAGAAAATAAACTAAGGACTTGGTGAAGCACTGGTTCTGTGTTATCCTATTCCAACAAAAGTAGACTAAACTAGTACCAATGCAGAACATACAACATTGACTGAAACTATGTATAATCCAAGAAGAAGAATAACATGATGTACTTAATTTAATTTCAGAAGTTTCTTTACTAGTTTTTGAAGTACATTCATCCATTGTTTATCCTACATAAACAACTACTTCATGGATTCATCACTTGTAAAACAAAACAAAAATGGATAATTCAAACATCAAAGTAATGCTAATATTCAAAATGTCTCTGCCCTTGCAGGCCCAAGCGCCTGACCGACATGCTGCAGCATGACAAGTTGTTCACATTTGCCGGTTTCAGCATTGAAAGCGACAAAGAGAAGCTGAAGTTGTTCGGTATGGAGATCAACCCCAACAAGTTCATCGACATTCAGCGCAAGTGGAGAGTTCCATACACCGGAAAAGAGTACGACTCCTTGACTGATGTTGCAGCCAGCGTCATCCACCCATTCTACAAAGGCATGAAGAACAAGATCAACACGCAGGAAGACTACAAACTGTGGGGGACAAGCGAGCTGCCAGACAACCCCATCGAGTACGCAGGAGTAGATGCGTACGCCGCGTACAAGTCATGGTTCATGATCGACTGCATCACAGATGGTTCGGAATTTGCGAAAGAGCGGGAGGCTAACAACTTCTACAACCACCCCTATTGCCCCTTTTAGGGATGAATATACATCAGAGCCTGCCTTCGTTTTACTTCTGCTTGTGCTTGCCTTTTATCTTATTGTTTCAAATTAGAAGTTTGCTCTTGTTGGGTTGAACCAGTATGATTATGTCGTGCTTATCATGTTTGAACAAGTTTAGTTATGTCATCAAGTACAATGTTTTTCTTATCTCATTATATAAGTTTGGTTTGGTAGCTTCGTATGTTGTTAATCCATCATTTCAAAATTGAAAAGTAGCTTCTGAATGGAACGTTGTCGTTGCTCTGAAGTACTAGTTATGATGCAACTAATCACACAACGTTGTTCCATGTCAGCACAACTCAGTACACTTGATCGGACATTGCATACTTACTACAATAAAAAGTACAAAGAAGCATCAGTCCGTAAGCGCTACTATGAATGCACTATCATTACAACTCAGTCTA
Source organism: Triticum aestivum (assembly GCF_018294505.1). NCBI lineage: Eukaryota > Viridiplantae > Streptophyta > Magnoliopsida > Poales > Poaceae > Triticum > Triticum aestivum. The sequence continues at coordinate 90,929,972 of NC_057810.1, forward strand.
CACGCAAGTATCATAGTTCTGAAAATGACACCAGAAGACACTTGAGAATAATCACAAAAACAAACACAAAAAAGAAGGCAAAAAACTCAAATGAAAAAAGACTACACTCACACAAAACTGACAAGAACTAGAACAAAAAGTATTAGTCCAAGTTACTGGAGGAGTCAAGTACTAGATTCAAACAAACAAAAAAATTGACCGCCCAAGGTCAGGCGCAGGCCCTGACAATGCTAGATACTTGAACTCGAGCCCGTGGGCGAAACCCTAGTAATCCGCACAACGCAGGACCCGCCGACCAGGGCCCACAGGTCAAGAGAGAGAGTGAGCACCGTGTATAAGCGCTCAGGTAAGTGTTCAGAGGAGTTCGGCTGGTGAACGCCGGCTGCGCTTATAAACAGGTCTGGAGCCCCCTCGACTAGCGAGGTGGGACTAAACCCAGAGCGCACGCGCACGACGCACTACACAGGCGCGCGGACGAGCTATCTGGGCCAGAAAACGGCCCAATAACCTACATCGTCAACAAAACACCCCACCAAATAAGCCCAGGTATACAAACCAGAGGGCGGGACAAAGAAATATAAACCACAAGAAAAATGTTTGTCAATTAACCTCTACAAGAAAAAAGGAAAAAATGATACAAAAACAATGAACCTCTTAAAAGAACAAAATTTAATAACCTTTCTGTTAAATGTACATAATTTAAAAAACAGAATTAAATATTACTTTCAAGTTCAACTACTAAAACTAAAAAGGTTCAAAACATATAATGTTTGTCAATTATGCTAAAATTCTTATTTATATAAAAACTGACAAGTTCAACTACTAAAGCTCAAAAAGTTCAAACATATAATGTTTGTCAACTATGCTAAAATTCTTATTTATAGAAAAACTGACAAGTTCAACTACTAAAAATCTAAAAGTTCAAACATATAATGTTTGTCAATTATGCTAAAATTCCTATTTATATAAAATCTGACAAGTTCAACTACTAAAATTCAAAAAGTTCAAATAAAATTTATTTGTCAATTCTGCTAAATCTATTATTTATATATAATCTGTCCACACCACAACGAACGATCTGGTCGTAAAATAATCTCAAACCCCCACCCCCCAACCTATGTTATAAAAAAATCAGTTCAAACATACATACAACATCAGTACAAAACAGCAGGATCAGTCAGGCCACTCGCACCAAAAATCAGTTCAATCTGTTTGAAATTACAATTCAGTTCACACAGTACTAAAACATAAGTACACTAAATATGAGAATACAAAAACTATAAAGGCCTAACTTAGGTTGGTACAGATGAAAATAAAATAAGTACAATTTATGAGCAACAACTCCCAGGGCACTAAAAAAATGTTTTGACATACACTAGTGTATAAAGGCTTCAATAGAAAAACAATACTTAAATATCCACACGAAAAACATCACAGATCCATAAGTACAGCTTGACTATACGAATCGGTGCCACAGTAAAATGCCATCATCACCACCGCAGAGACGTGCAAGTGGGATTTAGCAGATCGTAAGTACAGCTTGACAAGACTAAACAGTGCACCAGTAAAAAACATTTGTCTTGGACGGTTAGTTCTTCCACGCCACCACCCGCGCCACCCACTGGGCGGTTGCCACGACGCACTGCAAACGGCGACCCCCCACGACCACTACACACACGCCCCCGATGAACCGCCTCCCACACACCACCGTCGGTGCACTGCAAAAATACCCCATTGTCTTCCATCTCTCCCTCGTTCCCACAAACCACCATTGCCGCTTCCATTTCCACTGCACACAAACCTCCAGTGTCTCTCTACAAAGCCCACAGTCGCCGGAGGAAGGCCATGGCGGAGGAACCGTCCGCCAAGCATCATCAAGCAGAGACGTCGGACAAGAGGAACAACCTCGTCTACATTAACGTCCCCGGCGAGAAGCGCGACTACACCAGAACGCTCAAAGGGGTTGAGCTCCACGGCAAGGAGACGCTGGAGATCGTCTGCACCAGCGAACCAGACAAGGCCGACGAGATGATGAGCAGGCTCAGGAGGAAGGGCGGCGGCTTGTATCCGAGCTTCATCGGAGTTGATGTGGAGTACACCGACGACGAAAAACCTCCACAGATGGCGGCAGTCCTGCAGTTGTGCGTCGAGGAACTCTGCTTGGTGTACCACATCGCCGCGGCCACAAAATGGTGAGCAATCCTACTCATTTACCCTACATATGGTTTATCTGTTTTATTAGTACTGTATCCTAGAAATTTAATCACACTTGTTTCCCAACTAGATGTACTAGTGTGGTTTGTGAAAAGTGGATGCACTACTGCATTTTCTAAAGTAGATATTCTATAAAATGTATTTTTGAACCTGATATTACTATTTGGAAAATCTTGCGGAAGATTAAATTCTGAATTGATCAACTGATGTAGTTTATGAAGTTGATACAATAGAGTAGTCTATGTACTTTATGTATTAAAAAAGATGTTTCTGAACTTGATGTACTGAAGTATTTTCTGAATTTGATGTAATGTTATTTTCATAAGAAAATAAACTAAGGACTTGGTGAAGCACTGGTTCTGTGTTATCCTATTTCAACAAAAGTAGACTAAACTCATACCAATGAAGAACATACAACATTTACTGAAACTATGTATAATCCAAGAAGAAGAATAACATGGTGTACTTAATTTAATTTCAGAACTTTCTTTACTAGTTTTTGAAGTACATTCATCCATTATAACTCATACTACTGTTCATTCATCTGTTGTACCAGTACTAGTCACTAAAAACTTAATTAAAAATTGTTTCCCAACTAGATGAACTACTATAGTCTATGAAGTGGATGCACGATTACATGTTTATCAAGTTACATGCATTTCTGAAACTGTGAAGTGGATTGTTTCACCAGATTAGCATCTGAAAAAAAGTTTATAGCATTCTGAACTTTATGCACCAAATTAATTTCTGAACTTCATGAACTAGCATAAATTCTGATCTTGATGCACTAGTATAGTTTATAGAATTGATGTATTAAAAGATCTTTGGTGAAGTGGTATAGGTCCATATCTTGATGCACATGTTTCTCAAACTAATTTTTGAACTTGATATAGAATTAATGCACAAAGATGTATCAAGCACTGGTATAGGTCTTTTATTCAACAAAAAAGAAAACTAAACTTGAATCAAGCAGCGCATATATCATTGACTCTGGTAAAATGATTCTCTAATTTGGTGAAGCATTTGGTAAAGCAAAGAAGATAGCAAAAAAGAAAAAATAACACGGTGTAGTTGAATTTAATTTCAGGACTTTGTGTACTAGTTTCTGAATTACATTCATGCATGACTCATAATATATAAGCATCTACCTCATGGATTATCACTTGTAGAACAAAAAAAGCAGAAGAATTAAATCCTCAAAAAAGAAGACTAATCTATAAATGTGTGTCTCCCCCCTTGCAGGCCCAAGCGCCTCAAAGACTTCCTGCAGGAGGAGAAATTGTACACATTTGTTGGTTTCAGCATTGGAGGTGACAAGCGGATGCTGGAGAAGTTTGGTTTGGAAATCAACCCCAACAACTTCATCGACATGCAGCGCAAGTGGAAAGATCCAAAGACCGACAAATACTACGACTCCTTGGCCGATGTTGCAGGCGGCGTCATCCACCCATTCTACGAAGGCATGAAGAAGAAGATGAACAGGGAAGACCACAAACTGTGGGGGAACAGCCTGCTGCTAGACAACCTCATCACGTACGCAGGAATAGATGCGTACGCAACGTACAAGTCATGGAAGACAATCGACAACATCGTGACAGGTTGGGATAGTTCAAAAGAGCAGGAGGCTGACCCATACTACCACTGCAACTTCGCGGATGAAGATGCATGAAAGTCTGCATTTGTTATGTTGAACCAGATACCTTATGCTCTGTGTGTCCTTAGTATTGTTGTTTCAGATTTGTAATTTGCTTTCGTTATGTTGAACCACCTACCTTATGCTATGTGTGTCAGGGTTTGAACAAGTTTGCCTATGTCTATCAAGTACATCGTTTGCTTATGCCGTCCAACAAATTTGCTAGCTTCCTATTTTGTTCATCCATCATTTGAAGTTGAAGTAGGTTGAAGTTGAAACTTGATGGCTGCCACGCAGCAGCACTAGTCATGGAGAAAAAAAATAACACATGAATATTTTCGCAAAAAAAAGTGGCAGACTAAATAAAGGCCAAAAGCAAATAGTAGCCTTCGACTCTCAGTACAGCTTAGACATGAACAGAAGTACTATCACGCTAAAAAAATCAGTTTTTAGTTTCAGACGAACACTAAAAAGACTAAGTTTCAGCCGAGGACAACATTCAGTACTAAAAATCATCATGGTAAAAAGTAGTTAGAAATTCACTAAGTACTGCATCAGAAAAAGCAAAGAAACACCAGTACGTATTTCCTAGTCACTAGCATCCTAGGACTGAAAAGTTCTGGTACAGTTGAACACATGGTACGTTCATTCTACAATATATAAAAAGGAACGGGAAGCTTCAGTTCCCATTCCTTAAAACAGTGACGTACTAAGAATTAACAGTGGCAATACAACTGAAATCTCAGTACAACTTAGTCTATACATCAAGTGCTAGGATTATACCAAACATTGCCTGGAGAAGAACCACAGCCTAGAAAAAAAGAAGGCCAATAACTTAATCAAAAAGATATAAGTTTGACAAAAGAGAAAACTCACAAGAAACACAACAGAAGACATACTAGCATCAAACAACACAAACAATAAATAATTAATCAAAAGTACTAGCACAATTGGAATCTCAGTACAACTAAGTTTATTCGGTAAGTGCTATGATGATACCAATTAATGCATTGAGAAAGAAATAGTTTTGAACTTAATAGGACTATCTCTTAAACGTAGCTAATTTAAACTAGTAATTTAAATTTTACTATAAAGTTCAACTACTAAAGTTCAAGAAGTTCAAAAAGAAATTTGGCACTAAAATTTTGAAAGCCTTACGCTGAATGAGACTACAAATCAGTACTAACAGAACTATATCATAAGTACAAGAAAACGAGAGTACAAAAACTATAAAGGTCCAAGTTAGGATGGAAGCACATAAAAATAAAATAAATCTCACTTTCTGAGCAACAACACGAAAATACACTTGAAAAAAATTGTTTTCGGTTCAACTACTATATAAGTCTTCAGTACAAAAAAAACTTAACCAAAACGAATTCCCGATGAAACATTGTGCCACACTTAAAACACAACACAAAATATACTAGTTATTACATAGTACTCGACAAGACATCAAACACTTCAAAATAGAGCCTACAATGTTTTCAAGAGATATATCACACAACTATCCAATTCACTATGCAAATGATGACCATTTATCCTATGCATCAGGAGCCAAAGCCTGAACCTCCTTGGGAAGCTCCGTCACCATAAGATGGTTATTCCGGTTGAACACAACTCTATACAGATCCTCAGTGTTCCAATCAACAATGCGTGGCTGCAAAACAATAAAACAAATTATCAAAAATCATGACACATAAAAAAAAGGATGCACAATAAGCCAAAAACAGAAATTGAAAAGCTCAACAAGAAACCCACGTCATTATTTCGAATGTTCTCAGCGATCTTTTCACCATCATAGCATCCCGCATACTTCAAAGTATAATGGCCACATTCATTTTTCCCTTGAAGTGGAACCTTGACAAATGTTGGTTTCTTTGCAAACAGCTCCCAATTGGGCTGCTTGCTTGCATTGTACTGAGCATCACCATACACAGCCTTCATTACTTTGACCAATCTAGAAATCTGTAAAAAAAACAAAACAACCGACACAGTTTTAGGTCTCAGAAACAGCAGAAACAAAGATGCAGAAATATTAATCCAGTACAGATAATAAATGTCACTCACAATCTTCTCGCAGTCTTTGTGATAGGTGTTCTTCGAAGGGCGGTGGTTCTTCGGATAAGGTAAAGAGTCAAGGATGTCAACGCTACTTCGGTACGGATTCATGACATATAAGGAATAGTGGCTCACTTTCCTATCCTTTGATAAAACCATAGGCTTGAATAGAGGCATCATGATCTAAAAACAAATGACCAAAAAAGAGATGTTAAATATTCAAAGTAAAAACCAGCATCACAACAAACAAATAAAAACCAAAAATCAGCTAGTAGATCTCACAAGGTCGGCACTGAGCAAGCTTCATTAGCTTTAACATAGCTCTTGAAATCTCTCGTTGCACTCTCCACATTAAACACTTTATTTTCATCCTCGTAATACGAATAGTCAAGCACAACCTGCAAAAAAGCCAAAATAGAAAATAGACAGCGAAAAGAATCAACAAGCAAAGTATTATTAAAAATCATAAAAATAATAGACAGTCTTGTTCAACATAAAGAAACTGATCTGATTGATTACCGTGATGAAATATGGACTCAGCAATATCCTTTTCCCAGATGCGAAATCAGCATTTCTATCGGGATCTTGCTTCCAATCATCAATGAGGAAGTCCATTACATCACCCTCCATCATTTACCCAGGTGAAAAAACTTCCCAGATGCGATTCCCAGTGAAGTTAGTTACGTTTCCATCAGGTTGAGGTATCATTGAGAATGTATTCCTGCAGCACACACAAGAACAAAAAAGAAGGAGAAGCAAGATAAGGCATTCATATCAGTTCGAGTTGTATAAAAAGGAACAGTTCAGGCCATATTTATCTAGCAGTTACAAACAACACAAGAAAAGGAAGAGGAAAAATAATGAGAGATACTCACTCGGCATACTTCTCACGCCATTCATCACTAAGCAACAGATTATACAACCTGTGAGCCTTGTCCAGGTGATGGAATTTATAAGGGTGAAGCTGCTGCACAGGGGAGCAAAACTTTATAGGAGCTCTGGGCGCACGCTTCGTGCTTAAAACATTGCCAGAATCCAAAGCGGGATCTTTCCTAGCACCACCAGCTCTACGAGCCACTATTCCAGCAAGGGGAGATAAACCTTTGGCAGCAGCGCTCCTCGTGACTCTTGCAACGCCGACAATCTTGTCAAACACATCATCATCGCTGTCTATCAATTCCACAATGGAATTCTTGGATGTAGTAGGGCTATCTGCACAAGCAGCCGTAAAACCTCTCAGAGCTCCCAACCGCCCCTTCATAACACCAGATCTTGTCTTTTCGGGAGAACGCCCCTGGCTAAGATCAATAGCTATGCGCTTGAGCTCCAAGAACTGGCTACCAAAGAACATGTAGTCATGCTCACCATGATCCAGCCACTCACCTGGAAAAAAAAGAAGACCGCACAAAGCGTAAGTTCAAATACATATTTCATGACAGTACTAATAGAGAAGTACAAGCTGCAAAAAAATTACAACAGTCCATGCACACGTACAGGGTTCGACGCCAAACAAACCCCGGAAGTCAACATCAAACAAATCGCTAGTTGCGCAGGTATATAGCAAAGTCTTCCTAATGTCCAAAATGTCTTCATGGCTGTAATCGACCATTTCAATTACACCATCCTCCCGGCAATAATAGGTCTTGCAGTTTTGTAGCATAAAGAATCCACAATCATGCCTGTAAACAAAGGAAAAATCAAAAAATGGTACAACACAAAATCCAAAAAATACAGGAACAACATCCTCCAGCAACAAAAACAACCAGCAAAAATCATTAAAAATGGATACTCACGTGTTTTCCTGCTGAGGCACCCGCACAAACTCGCAAGAGAAACCATCAATATGCGCCGGTGAGAACGGTTTGGCCCTGTCTACACTGGACTCCCTCCAAAGCTTCTTTATATTATCTGTCATATTTCTTAAGAATCTAACTGCATCACCCCAGGTTTCATCACGGAGTGAATCAAGACACTCGAAACGACGGAACTTCAAATTCAGAACAACCAAGCACCAATGCCCAGATTCTTCACTAGGCTTCATGGTAGCCACAAATGACGGCGGATCAAATGTAGGGAAAAGAAGCTGGAAAAAAATCGTAGAGGAAAAATGAATTTACCAAATCATAATGAAAAAAAAATTCAGCCTCCAAACAATAAAATAAAAGAGGGAAATTGAAATTCATAAGTACAAACAAAAAATCATATAATCATAAAGAAATTATATCCACCGCCCAAAATTGAGGAACAATCATATCAGTTCAATTCCCTTGCAACAATAAGTACAGCTTTAATAAAAGAAGCACAGATCAAGTTCATTCCCCCCACATCCCAAAACTGCAAAGAAAACATGACAGTTCTAGTTCATGAGTACAAAAAGTCCAAGTTCACCTACTTGGTCAAAACCATCAGCACCTGATCTTGTGAACCAATTTAGCACATTGCGATCAATATTTCCATCACGGATCTTGGTCTGTTGTACAAAAAGAACAACAATAGTTAGAAAATTGGCAAAACAAGTTATCATCCTATTTACAAAAAAAGCAAAATACTGACCGTCACCCATCTGGGAACTATCAACTTGTCAGTGTCTCGGTACTTCTGACGTAGAGAATATAAAACAACATCAGCATTGTCTGAGTTGAGCATGCCAGTGGGGACAAACGATTTAGCAATAGAACCAACACTGGCATCACATTCTTTATTTTGAAACATCGGCTTGTGACTAGAAAAACACAAAAGATTACATGAATTAAAACTACTGCAACAACAACAATAATCAAACTAGAGAAAGAAAAAGAGACAAAAAATGGTACGGGCAAAATCCCAAACTAACCATTTCGTACGGTTCGTGCGCAACCTCGTAACAGCGAAGAAAAACGTATCAACCTTAACAACATTACCACTTTCTGCTTGCAGAAAATGATGAAAAATAATAAGTTCAACAACTACAAGAGAACATGTCCAAAATGCCAAAATTGAGAAGTACACCCCATTTACAAGTCCTTACCTGGACTATCAGGGTTTGACGACGACGGTAGTTCCTGTGATGAGACCATTATGCCTCCAGTTTCAGGGTTTGACGATGGGACATCTTGAGAGGACACCAATATTGATGCGCTTTCAGGGTCTGTAGAAAGAAAATCCTGGGACGACAAGAGCGCCTCCTGTGTCAAGGGGTCAGAAGAAATTGATAGAAGTAAATCATCATCCTCGGATGGCACCTCCTCCATGCTAGAAGCATCTTGCAATGCATCACCGTAATCAAGACCTCCAGGCGGGAAATTCTCCGGCGGGAAATCTTCACAAACAGAAACATTTTCATTCCCAGAAATACCAACACCAGGCAATTTGGCATCAAGTATGCTGGCAGCACCAGCATCCTCATCAGCAACTTTGGTACCAACATTGCGCCCACTACTGAATGGAACATCATGAGCATCATCTCCACCACTAGGGACAACCTCACGCTCAACATCGGTAATCTGATGAAAATAAAATTTCAGAAAAAGTGAATAATATGAACAAAACTAACAATAAAAAATAAGCTACCAATAGGTGCACAGAAAAATAAACCTTGGAAGCATTCACAGCAACATCATCGAACTTGCTGCTGCTAACATTCAAAGCGACATCACCAACAAGCAAACAAGGCTCATCGCCAACAATAGGACCCTGATTCAAATGTAATGAGACAAAAAAACAATGCTATTATGAGCAACAATAAACGGTGTGGGATAGAAAAATGAACAAGCAAGACACATCCGTGCGCATGAAATTTTAAGAAAATATTAATAAACACAATGAAAATAAAAATAACCTTGCACTTATCAGTGGATAGATCATTAACTCCACCATCAACAGAACACTCAACATTATGATTGCTCTCCTGCATGAAAAGAAAAATTAATAAACAGATGTAGATAAGGAAGTTCAACTACAATACTAACAGCAGAACAACATAGTAAAAACATACAAACAATGAGGACTGGCTCACATCAACAACAGGGTGCTGCGAGCCAACATCGTTCGTACGCTGATCAGAAACATTAGCCTCAGTACCATCATCGGCCCTGCTGTCGGTGCCAGCAGCCTCATTGTGATCAATTTGCATGAAAGAAAATTATTAAAAAATAGATGAACATGAAGAAGTTCAACTACAACACTGACATCAGGACAACAACATAAAAACTGCAAACACCAACGACTGACTCACATCAACATCAGGACGCTCAAAGCCAACAGCATTCGTTTCATGATCAAAAACATTAGCCTCAGTACCATCACCAGCCCTGCTGTCGGTGGCAGCAGCATCATCCTGCTCAAACTGCTTGATAACAACATTTGCACTTTCTTCATATGGCTTGCAGCGAGAGTTTTGCGTAGTTCTGAAATAGATGAACCGAGCTCTGAACTAGATTAGCGGCACCGTCGCGCATATCACCGATTAAAATCCTCTCCATCTCAATGTAGTCAACAGATTCCTCAGCGTTAAATTGGTGACCTTCAGGAAGGATACCATTGATACAGCTTAAACTCTCAACTGTTGTTGGGACCTTTTGCAGCTCAGAACACACATTACTTAAGATATGCTCAGCGCGCTCCAACGCTGAAACAGCAACATCAATACCAAAACCCTGGCTCTGTGAAGCACTAGCATTACTAGGGCCAGGGGGCATAACCAGCACCCTCAACACCACGGCCATCCCTCAACTCATCAGGCAGAGATGAAAACTTCGGAACCTGAGACGACGGCATCTCCAGGACTGGCCGTTTATACACTCAGAAAAAAACAACCTCCTCTTGAGTTTTCCACTACAAACAAAAGGGGAAAATAGTTAATCAATCAACACAACACATAGGGAAAAATAAATCATGATATTAACAGATTTAAAATCAACACCACTAATAAAACTTTAACTGTCATTGCCAATTTGTTAGTATTTACCAAGAGGCCAGTTGAACAAACTTATTCAGTTCAACAACACACGAAACAACAGTACTAAAAAACCATACCTAAACCATACAAAATATAAACAGACAACTCTACAGTACACATGTCCACTACAGCAAAAAATAGCTATACCTAAAAATAAAAAAAGGTCTGCAAGACACAAAACAAACAAAACTCACCGGAAGCTTCCCAAACACCCAAGTCTTTGGATCTGCATTGCCTTTTTTTATCAAATCTGCATCAACCAGATCAGAAAGCTTGGCAGGATCCATGTAACATATGCGGGTGACTCGCATGTCAGGCTCCGCGGTTTTGCCACGGATAAGGCAGTCAAGGTACATTAGTACAGGCCCTATGGCACAGCCTGTGATTGCCTTCCCCATGGTATGACCACTTTGGTACTTGGCAACAGCCCTTCTAAGCTCATCAACCATTAGCTGGCAATAATCCATATGTGCCATGTCCTCAAAGATGAGACCCTCAAACATTGCTGCCTCTCTGGAAACACGCGGGGCAGATCCAGGCAACACAACCTTCATAAACACAATAATGAAGAACACTTTCAGAGCAAGGTCATCTTTGCTAGGATCCTTGACGAGCACCTTGAGCTTATTCCTCAAATCCTTTGTCTTGATATCTTTGTCCCTGCTAATGTCAAGCTCCGATCTTAACTTCATCAGAGCGTCATCATACACGTCCTCTGACGTCCTTGGCGCAGAACGACCACCACGAGGGAAACCAAATAATTGCTGTATACCATCACTAGTGATGCGAAGCTTCTTATTAGCCTCACCCATGTCAATAGTCATTGTATCACAATCTATCCTCAGGTACAAAACTCCCATCAGAGGGCGGGAAATGTTAGACTTCACCCTCCACCTGAAGATAGAACCAAAACCAGATGCATGAACCCTAGCCACATGCCGACTCTCGAGCAATTTAGCACAATCTTCAACCTCTCTCAACGAACATCGCACAGTTAAGTTCAATTTCCGTTGGTCACCTTCATCCAAGGCAACTTTTCCGGCATTGCCTCCCACCGGCTTGACTGGACTCATAACGCTAACAGGCTGTAAATGAAAACAAAAAAGCCACACCTTAAAAAATGAATATAGAAAACAACAAAAGCATATGAATGCACGTAAAAATAAAAAGAAAAGATTGCACAAGTTCAACTATTAAAACAACATCAGTACCACCCCTCAATTGATCCAAACAATGATCAGCCTAACCTGGCCGCAATACCAGCCGAAACACAATTAAATCATTGAAAGTACAACTAGTAAATCACATGCAGTACAAAACACAAACCACTGCAAACAATGAATATAGAAAACAAAACAAGCATACGAATGTAAGTAAAAAAAGATTGCACAAGTTCAACTATTAAAACAACATCAGGACCACCCTCAATTAATGAATACAATGACAAGCCTCACCTGGCCAGCATACCAGCCCAAACACAAATTAAATCACTACAATTACAATTAGTAAGTCACATGCACAACAAAACACATACCACTGCAAACAATGAATATAGGAAACAAAACAAGCATATGAAGGTAAGTAAAACTAAGAAAAGTTTGCACAAGTTCAACTATTAAAACAACATCAGTACCACAATCAAATAGATGCAAAACAATGACCAGCCTCACCTGGCCAGCATACCATCCCAAACACAATTAAATCGTTGCAAGTACAACTAGCAAGTCACATGCAGTACAAAACACATACCACTGCAAATTCATCTTCTGAATCAACTTCAATATCATCTTCTTCAGATGCAGCATCTTCAGCTTCAACACGAGCACGCTTCTTCACACCTTTGTTCATCTTTGCAGGATGAGCTTTACGCTTCTTATTTTCTTTCAACAAAGACCGCTCTTGAAGAGGAGACGAAGAAGGCTTCTTATTTGTCAAACCTCGTGGACTCCGACGAACAGAGGAGCCACCAAGTTTGCTTGGACCAATTTTCACAGCAACACTATCCGCATTAGCTTTGCTATTACCAGGTTGGGAACCAGCTTTCACACGTGGGCTACGCCTCTGTGTGCCATCAGGATTTCGATCTGACATCTTCCTCTTCAAAACAGCTTTCTTCTCCTTAACTCCATCACGATCAAACACTTGCGTCAAACAAGTTTGCATCAAGTTTGTCTTCACAGGCATGTCACTTCCATGAGATCCGACATGAACAGTTGAAAAACCCGCGTCACCACCTTTACCGCCTACACATTTAGTAGCTTGAGCAACATCAACATCACTTTCTGGCACACAGGCAGCCTTTTGACGCCATTCCAATTCCTTTCTCTTCTGGAATTCATACTTCTTCTTTCTTATCCTTTCGTCCTCGAGCTGTAACTGCATAGGAACATCCTCAGCTTGGGTAACAGGCTCAGTGCCATCGACACTTTGAGACTGAGTAACAGACAACTGCAAGCTGCCATCACCATCATCAACGTTAAGTGAATACATTCCATCATTAATATCTTTAACAACATCAGCAATGTCCTTTGGAACACCATGGCTATCATTAACTACATAAACCAATAACATAACCACGCACATAAAAAATTAAAACACAATTAACATTGCAGACACAAAGATAAATAAAGCGCATAGCATCAGACACAAAACAAAACGGAACAACTGATGTAACTAAGCATATATATGTATTAAAGGCTGATAAAAATAAAGCAAATATAAGGGAAACACCAGCAACATTCGCAAGTTCTTCTAGAGGATTTGGTGTCTCAAAAATAACATTCACAAGATCTTGAAAGCGTTCTGATTTGTCAGAATCAGGAGGCACCGGCACTCCAACATCTGCAACAATCATCATAATTAGCAAAAAAAGTACAAGAACAATCAATCAGTTCAACTATGTGAACACTACAAGTTCACCGAATAAAACAAATATGAACCCACCACTTGCAGAACAAACTTCAGAAAACACAACTCTTTCAACACCATACTAGTTCTTCATTGACTACTACAACCTATTCAAATGCCATGACAGCAGTTCAAAATACACATGGTGATAAGTACTACATCCTGTCTGCAGGTTGCATCAACTGCCAAAACCATACACGCCATACAATCCAGGACAAAATTAACACATATCAAAATACAAACAACTTATAAAGTCGATACGGCAACAACTGTACAACATAAAAACCAGATCTATTAAAACATCATCCAAAATACAGCAAAAATCACCTGCATTCAGTTTGTCCGGACTGGATGATGTACCCATTGAGATCTACAGTCCTAAAATCTGCCGAACCAGATCTACAAGACACATGAACAAAAATTAGGGATTTGAACTATTTCAGAAACGAAGCACGCCATACAAAAGCAAAACTCTTACCAGCAAACACAAAATCCGCCACGCAATCCAGTATCAGTGCCGCCAAACGCTCGTTCAACAGCAAAGGAACCCTAGCGAGTGCAGCCTGGGACAGCAAAGAGAGCAAGAGATTAGAAATAGAGAGAAAATCTGAACATAAGAGAACGCAAGCAAAGTCAATGGCAGAGCAAAAAGAACAAAACAGAACACCCGGACCTCCACCCCTGGGGTTGAGCCCTCCGGCCGACGCTCCCGCGGCGAAACATGAGTAACAACTCCCCCTCCGAGAAGAGAAGAAGAGGGGAACGAAGACGGAATCGATTTGGGGACGGGAGAGGAGCGGAACGGGGAAGATCGGAGGTTAAAAGGTGAGTGGGAGGGTTAAAAGATGACTGGGAGAAAACGGACGGCTAAAGCCCACAACCGTGGTAAAGCCCACTATCTCTAGCCAGTTACAAAAGATAATACCAAAAATCAAATACAAATAAAAATAATATAGATGGAGAAAACAAATGGCTAAAGTACAAATAATAACTCACAAACAGTACAAAAAAATTATCAAACAAGTACAAATGAAAAAATAATTCATAACGGTCATGTTTTTCCCCTAAAAATAAAGATAAGATAATGGGGCAAGTCATGTTACGGACTCGCCTCCACATGCGATGCCGCGGCACGCCGCGTCATCGCCTGCTACGGCTCGTTCCTGGCTCGGCCACGCCGAGATGGGG
>NC_057810.1:90946092-90960008 GCF_018294505.1 Triticum aestivum
ACAGGCACAGTGCGGTTATTCTGTTTTCCCCCACCCCACGCACCCACACCCCTAAGATAGATAATGGGGCAAAGTCCATACAAGGAAGATGTGTCAGTACAACTATGCCCCTCGGTACGGTTCGGTGCGGGGGCAAGTCCTAAAAGATAGAAAACGCGGTTATTCTGTTTCCCCATGCACCCACACCCCTAAGATAAGATAATGGGGCAAGTCATGTTACGGACTCGCCTCCGCATGCGACGCCGCGGCTCGCCGCGTCGTCGCCTGCTACGGCTCGTTCCTGGCTACGGCTCGTTCCTGGCTCGGCTTGTTCATGATCGAAGAAGCCATTGAGCCTATCGGTGATGACACAGAGGAACTCTCAATGAAAGCACCAATGTCGGTGTCAAAACCGGCGGATCTCGGGTAGGGGGTCCCGAACTGTGCGTCTAGGCGGATGGTAACAGGAGACAAGGGACACGATGTTTTACCCAGGTTCGGGCCCTCTTGATGGAGGTAAAACCCTACGTCCTGCTTGATTAATATTGATGATGTGTGTTACAAGAGTAGATCTACCACGAGACCAAGGAGGCTAAACCCTAGAAGCTAGCCTATGGTATGATTGTTGTTCGTCCTACAGACTAAAGCCATCCGGTTTATATAGACACCGGAGAGGGCTAGGGTTACACAGAGTCGGTTACAATGGTAGGAAATCTACATATCCGTATCGCCAAGCTTGCCTTCCACGCCAAGGAAAGTCCCATCCGGACACGGGACGAAGTCTTCAATCTTGTATCTTCATAGTCTTGGAGTCCGGCCGATGATGATAGTTCGGCTATCCGGACACCCCCTAGTCCAGGACTCCCTCAGTAGCCCCTGAACCAGGCTTCAATGACGACGAGTCTGGCGCGCATATTGTCTTCGGCCTTGCAAGGCGGGTTCCTCCTGCGAATAATTTACAGAAGATTGAGAACACCAGGATAGTGTCCGGCTCTGCAAAATAAATTCCACGTACCACCGTAGACAGAATAATATTCACACCAGTTTAATCTGCTGATGTATTTGGTGGCGTGACGTCACACCACTACCAAGCCTTTACTCGAATTGTTTTTATTGTACTGCCTCAGCGCGTTCAGCGATGCGGTTTCCTTGGCACGTCTTGTCGAAGCAGAGATCGTGTTCCCCTTATTCCGGGGTTCTCATAAATACGGACGTGGGTAACCCAACCGCACCCATTGCCACGCCCCCTCCATTGAAGGCGGGTTCCAAACGGTCATGGGGACGGCTCTTGGTATTCTTCCTCTTTATAATGAGACCAAGGCCCCTTCTTTTTCTTCAATCCTCAATCGAATCCGCCCCTCGCCCCGAGTTCCAACACCCAGGGCTCCAGATTCGGGTACCTTCAACCTTTGACAATGTCCGGCTCCGACCTACGAGGCCGGTGGATTCCCTCTTCCGTCATGGAAGAAGACGTGCTAAAGCTGAGAGACGCCAGGTACTTGACCTACGAGATTTCGCATAGGTTGCCTGCCCAAGGGCAAGTTATTCCTACTCCCGAGCCCGGCGAGAGCGTCGTGTTCGTGTCTCACCTCCGTCGGGGTTTAGGCTTCCCGATGGATCCCTTCGTGAGGGGGCTCATGTTTTACTATGGGCTGGAATTCCATGACTTGGCTCCGGAGTCCATCCTCCACATCTCATCATTCATTGTCATCTGCGAAGCCTTCCTCCGCACTACCCCTCACTTCGGCTTGTGGCTCAAAACCTTCAATGTGGAGCCGAAGATGATTGAGGGGCGTCAGGCAGAGTGCGGCGGGGCGGTTATAAGCAAGAGGGCCGATGCTCCATGGCCCGAGGGCTCTTTTCAGGAGGAGCTCGGCTTGTGGCAACAGGAGTGGTTCTATATCACCGCTCCCAGGGGCAGCAGGCAGAAGCCGCCGCCCGTCTTCCGCTCGGGCCCTCCACAACGGCTGACGTCATGGGTCAACAAGGGGCTTAACTGGGGGCCGTCCAAAGATGTATCCCTATTTCAGGACCGGATTCGAGGCCTCCAGGAAAGGGAGATCAATCTGGTTGTAGTGGCACAAGTTATGCTGATCCGGCGCCTTCTGCCCTGCAAACGTCGCCCCCTCCGCCTGTGGGAATTTAATCCGGAGGGGCCACGAGCTCTCCAACACTTCATGGGTTTGACACCCGCGGAGATGTACAAACTGTTCTTCGGATCGCAAGAGAAGCGTCCGGACTTGACCGAGGACACTGGCCTAAGCTGCAATCGCCCGGATACTCAAGTAAGTAGCCCTGTGTCCGGACTTATTGTCCATTTATTTATCATGGGTTTGCCTTTTAACCAGCTATCCCTTGGACAGGAGTGGATAGCGCAAGCAAAACTGATACGGTGTCCGGCCCCCCTCCCTGAGACCACGCCGGATCCCGTGTTAGTCAAAATGTTGGAGTTTGCGCCTTCGGAGGAGAGCGAAGGGGGGCACAGGGAAACTACCACCTCCGCCAAGGAGGCCTTCAATAAGGGGGGAATCGAGAATCCCTCCTTCCAGGGGGAGAAGAGGACCGCTTCCGAAGACCCGGAGGCCAAGGCCTCAAAGCAGGGAAGGAAATCTGCGCCGGAAGGTCCTGCGCCGGGAAGAGCCCCGGCCGCACAGTCTCCCCGGAGGAGTCAGCCCTCCAGCGAGCCGTAAGTAAAAAAGGGGGAATTTTGTAATAGGAGACACCCCTACTTTATTTCTAAGGGTAACCGAAGTTTTCACCTTGTAGTTCGGATCTCAGCAGAGCTCATCTTCGGGGGACCTTCATCCGGAGATGATGGAAAGCGAGACGCCTCCATCTGCCGCCCCGTCGAGCGGGGCGGACGACCCTGAGGTGTCGTCACGGAGGGTCTCCCCGAGTCCGGCAGGGCCGGAGAGTTCGGCACCCATTGGAGTACGGCCGGTGGAGCTGCAGGATTTGCTCAAGAGGGCGGCTATCTCAGAAGATCACCGCACATTAATGAGTATGGTGATTGAGAGGATCTCATCCGCCGAAAGCGGGTTGTATGAGGCCGTCGGAAGTTTGCTGACGGGGTTTGAGGTACGCAAAAAATGACATACCTTTTGACAGTTTTGCACATGGAGTGCGCCCTGTATAGATAGTAGCCCCTGAGACTTGGTATGCTGTCGAAAGCGACAGCGTGCCAAGGATCATAATCTCAGTTATGGAATGTCGCCTTTCCTATGCAGGTGGCGAAACATTCGGTGGCCAGCGGGACTGATGGAGTTGCCGAACTGAAGAGGCAACTCGATGTTGCGGATGCGGACATCGCGCTGGTCAATAAATGACTTGATGATTCACAAGGTAGGTGGTTGCTCCGTGGTCACCTAGTAAGGGAGCTGACGCCCATTCCTTACAATTTGTATGCTTGATGCAGATGGTGCCGCTGCTGTGGAAGACCTTCGAGCAGAGCTTGCTCGAGCCAAGGAGCAAGCCAGGAAAAGTGATGCGGCTACCTGGAAGGCAGCGGAAGAGCTAAAAGCCGAAAAGGCTGCTCCCTGCCGAAGCAGGGAAGAGATGGCCGGAATGGCCTTGAAATTAAAAGATGCTACCGACCGCTGTGAGGTTCTTGAAGGAGAACGCTGAGTGGAACAAGAGGGCCTGAAGAAGGCCGCTGCCGAAGTCAAGGATGCCCGGAGTGCGATGCGGGCTATGAAGGAGGAACTGCGTCAAGCCGGAGACATTGCGGCTGGAAAGCCCTTTCTTCTGTGTAGGAAGTTCACGGATCCGAAGTATGCTCAGCTGGGCCAGTTGTGTGGTGCGGAGGATCCTTATCTAGATTTGGCGGCGAGTGCGGCGGACACAGTCGTGCACTTCCAAAGCCACAAGGATTACGAAATGGAAGAGCTTTACTGGTCTCAATTCCATAGTCCGGAGCGTCCACTTCCGTTGACTGATCGGCTGGCTGAGTGGGCTGAGCTGAATAGATTGTCCGGACTTGCCATGACGGATGTGGTCGCTCATCTCTGGCCGGAAAGGCCCAAGCTGAAGAGTTATTTTGGCTTGTTGCAGTTATTCCTTGGGGCGCTGCCGCATATCAAGGCGATGAAGCGGTCGGCATGCATAGAAGGTGCACGGATGGCTCTCGCCCATGTGAAAACATACTGGGCGGAGATGGATGCCACCGCTGTTGCATCCCGGGGTTCGGACAAAAGCCAATTACCCGCCGAGCACTATTTTGAGGAAGTCCTGCAGGGCGCTCATTTAATAGAGTCACAGTGCTCGAAAGATGTTATGTTTAAATGACATGTATGATTTCTGAGATCATGTTTATAATGCAACGGCTTTTTATACTTGTGCGTTCAAGTATTGAACTATCTCCTGTGCGACCGTATATGTATGAATAACCTGAAAGTTGCAGTCTTTGGCTTCAGCCCCCACGCACATGGTGCGGGGGTGTTTGCAAAAAAGAAAAGCGCTTTTTCACACTTAATCCAACGTCTTGGTCCTTTGAAGGAGGTGATAGCATAGCAAACTAGGCAACCGGACTATAATGCTTTATCACTTTCACTTAGCCATAGGAGCTCGATGGTGGGGCTACTATATAGCCCCTAGAGGCACCGCGCTCTTCGAACTTGGGGCGCGTATGTGCCTGACCGGGAAGCGGTCCTTCGTGAAAGCAGAGGAATTCTAAACATTCCAATGGTCGATCGAGTGGTTGACCAGTCTCTCGCTATATCATGACAGTCAGTTTTCGGCTTTCTCTACTGAGGTGCTCGCCCGGCCGAACCGGGGCACAATCGCAGTAGTTCTCCTGGTGCCGCGTTAGCCGATGGAGCGGAACGTAAGGCAGCAAAACACAGGAGCCGGGCAAACCCAACATTTAACCAAAGACATGATTCGGAGCTGATGCATATAAGGCCTAACTCGAGACGCTGAACACTCCCTGAGGTGTTCGGTCTTTATGATACCGGGCAGAACAATGCCCTAAGCCCCTAGTGTCCAGGTACAGGCGGGAACTTCTGACGCGGACGATGCCAAAATGTCAGCCTCCTCCTCGGTTATGGTAGAAAACCGGGGGATGTGTATCAACAAGAGACAGTAAGAAAGGTTTACGCAGGGTCTTAATCTGAAAAGAATCCTTGCAACGGGTCCCTGCTGCACGTCTGCGCCTGTGTCTCCGTTGTGCTGTATCCTGGACGGGTGTAGCACGTGCTTCATCTATAAAAGAGAAGGACTTAGTTTGGAAGAAATATCGTGCAAAAGTTGTATTTAAAATAAAGTATAATTTGGAAGATGAATAAAGTTGAGCTTTATTGGCTCTCATCGTTTATACGCGCGGCCCCTTGTAAAGGGGTATGCGGCTGGGAAGCCCCTTGTTTATTTACGCCGGACTCGCCTAACCGTGTCCGAGGTCTGAATGACCTGTTTTTAGGGGCTTTGACCTGCAAGGTCGGATTAGTGTGTGGCTGTCAAGGCAGCCTCACATTCTCCGTGGTCGAGGAACACTCGGAGTTACTCTTTAATGAGATTATGCCGCGTGGACCGGGCATTTTAAGCGTAAGAGACGTGTAATGTGGTATTGCGTTAAAGCGGGCGAAAGCTTCGCGTCCCAGTAGTGCTTGAGGGCCACTGTTAAATGGGGCGATATGGAGAGTGAGATTTTCGCGACGGAGGTTGTCGGATGAACCGAACACAACCTCTAGTTGTACAGAGCCTGTACAGTTGGCTTAAAGGCCTGGCGTCACTCCTTTGAAGGAAGTGCTGCTACGACGAATTTTGGTAGGGTCTATCCCCATTCTGCGGACGGTGTCCTGGTATGGCAGGTGCCGCACTGTGTTTTCTTGTTATCACATGAAGTGAGTTCACTATTTTGACTTCTAGTGGGAAAGTCTTCTGTTTTCCGGCGTGCTGCCTGTGGGGTTCGTCGTCCACTGCTTCACCCTGCTCTAGGGCCAGGTCCGTATGGGTGCCGTTTTTATCGAGGCGGGACTTTGGGCGGCGCTTGCGTCGCCGTTTTGGTTGTTTGTTGGGGGAGTTATCCTTCGCCATGTCCCGTTGTTCCTCATTATCGCTTCCTTTTGGTGTATCCACCATGTATACGTCGTGAGTTGGGGTGGCTTTCCAGTGCCCGATAGGCGCTGGTTCTTGGTCGTCTCCGGCATCGTCGTCCATACCGTCGATGTCTTCGGAGTCGAAGTCTAGCATGTCGGTTAGATCGTTGACAGTGGCTACTAAGTGGGTGGTGGGTGGGCGTTGAATTTCTTCGCCGTCCGCATCCCAACCGTCCTGGCCGCAGTCCGGCCAAGGCTCTCCTGATAACGAGATATACTTTAGCGACTCAAGATGTCGCCGAAAGGTGAATGTTGAAAGATGTCCGCGGCGGTGAACTCCGCGATCGGCGCCCAACCGGATTCGATTGGAGGGGGCGCGGGAGGTTCGGAGTCCGGCAAGGAGTCCGGCACCTCAGAGTCACGAGCTTCATGAGGGACAAGGTCAGTGTTCGGCTCTATCGCCGTAGAGGTTGCAGCCCCCGAGGCGGTGTCTAACCATCTGTCCTCGATCTGCGCAGCCGGCTCCAAATTGAAGATCGGAGCGGGCTCGAGTGCGGCCTCCGGGGTATTGTCTGGCTGCAGAGCTAAATCATGCCCGTCGTGACAGTGCGGCGCGCTTGGCTGTGGCTCGAATCCATCGAAGATCAAGTCCCCGCGGATGTCGTCCGTGAAGTTCAAACTTCCAAATCTGACCTGATGGCCAGGGGCGTAGCTTTCGATCTGCTCCAGATGGCCAAGCGAATTGACCCACAGTGCAAAGCCGCCGAATACAAAGATCTGATCGGGGAGGAAGGTCTCACCCTGGACTGCGTCGTTGATGATGATCGAAGAAGCCATCGAGCCTATCGGTGACGACACAGAGGAACTCTCAATGAAAGCACCAATGTCGGTGTCAAAACCGGTGGATCTCGGGTAGGGGGTCCCGAACTGTGCGTCTAGGCGGATGGTAACAGGAGACAAGGGACACGATGTTTTACCCAGGTTCGGGCCCTCTTGATGGAGGTAAAACCCTACGTCCTGCTTGATTAATATTGATGATGTGTGTTACAAGAGTAGATCTACCACAAGATCAAGGAGTCTAAACCCTAGAAGCTAGCCTATGGTATGATTGTTGTTCGTCCTATGGACTAAAGCCATCCGGTTTATATAGACACCGGAGAGGGCTAGGGTTACACAGAGACAGTTACAATGGTAGGAAATCTACATATCCGTATCGCCAAGCTTGCCTTCCACGCCAAGGAAAGTCCCATCCGGACATGGGACGAAGTCTTCAATCTTGTATCTTCATAGTCTTGGAGTCCGGCCGATGATGATAGTTCGGCTATCCGGACACCCCCTAGTCCAGGACTCCCTCAGTTCCATTACTAATATAAAGAATGTATAAATAAAACACTTATAATTGAGCAGAACAATAGGAAAAACATTACATAACTAGTTCCATACCATTCTGATAAAACAATACAATTCAACCATCTCACATGCAAATGTTCTAAAAGAAAAAATACTGCAACATAATCAACCATACACAAATCTCAAAGCCGGCGTCATTTGCCACATTTAAACCTACAGCACATAAATTCTGAATGTCAGAGAGTCGTCTTATCTCAAGAACATAACCATAACCACATCACCATCCTCAAATCCAGACTCAGCCGCAAACTCCTTCCACCCAGTAGTTAGGTTGATGCAACCATCAAAGTCAATGTGGTAGGCAACATCCATCAACTGATACCCATTCTTGTCTGAAGTCTCCATCTTCAGAACACCGGAACTAGGAGCAACAATCCTGATCCTGGGTGACATTTTCTACAAATGGACATGGGAGTACAAAACAAAATGAACACCTGACATAAGTGAATTTTTACACAGATATAGGAACGATTTGCATAACAAACTAAAATGGAAAAAATTTGAACCAAAACAATAACACAAAACTAACTAGACATGTGAACTGACTAAACTGAAAAATATACATATCAATACACCTACAGTAAAAACATCTATTCATAAACAGATCAGGGATTATACAAAAAATGGTTTAAATACTGTTAAGTAATGAACAAATACACACAGAAATTCCTGCTGTTAAAATCCAACAAAACCTAATTAAAAAAATATAGACAGGCTATTCATAAGACAAAATTGCAGATCCAGTCCATGGGTTTCGAACAGAAATCAACAAGAAAGTAGAAAACAAAACAAATAGAAACACATACCCATGATTCCTTCAAGTCACCATCCGTCAGGCGACAAACATAGGGTGTACGAAACCCATGGTTGCCGTACATCAAACAAGAAAGTTGCCCACGCCGTGAGTCTGAGTGAGCTCCAAACCAGACTCGTACACACAGCCGTCAGCTATGCGCGCCATCTTTACCAGGCATCCGCATGAACAATCCTCCATCGAACACACAGGAACAGAGAAAAAGGAAACAAAGAGAAAGAGAGGAACCTAGATCTGATTCTGGAAGAATGAATAAAAGGGAGGGGGAAGACTTGGCCACACACCACACATAGATGGATAACGTTTATAGTCAGGGACACTCGCAGATTATAAAAATAATAAATAGGCAGATGGGCAGCCAGCTGGTAGGAAATAGTTATTACACAAGTCATCCAACATTTGACCGCAAATCAGTTCAACTTCAGAAAACCAAGCAGTTCAAAGGTGCACATGTTGAACATATGCAGATAAAACAACACATTCAGAGACAAAAACAAAGTTGAATTCATTTAGTCATTCGAACATCTGCTCCCTCACAACAAAAATCTTAAAAACATAATATTCACTACTTCAGTCATAACGATCAAAGAAACGATGCCATTTTGCCCTGGTAGATGGATGTGGAGCCGTGGCTGCTCTCGCCCTAGCCCAACTAATGATCTGAATATGGTTCCTTCCCCTGCCCTCTGGGAAAAGAAGCTCCAATTCATTGGAGTTGCAAGTATCCATCACCTCATGCACAAGTCGTCTGTTGAACTCTGCCTCCAGTTCCTCCTCGGCAGCACGTCGCGCCATCTGCCTACGCCTGCGCCTCCTCCTCCTCTTCTCCGCTACTGCAGCCCTTGCATCTATGGCGTCCCCCTCCTCCTCTGTAACCTCTCCCAGCTCAGGATCCATCTCCCTTTTCTTTGGTTGCAGCTCGTAGAATGAAACTGACAGAGGGCTCGGCCTTTATAATCAAAGTGTAGAGCCATCGGTGCAGCTCCAATGTCAACACACAGTAACAAAACTTTGACACGGCAGCAGTCCAACTACACATACGGGCATCAATTCAAAACAACACTGAAAAACACACAACTTAATTACACAGTTTGACCAGATTACCCGAAATCGCAGCTTACAGTCAGCCGTCATACACAACCTCCTCCAACGACAAAACAACATGGGAATCCGGGGTAGAAACAACTCAAAAAAGCAAAATTGACAATGCAAATCTTTTCATACAGTCCTTATATCTCTCCCTACAACACCAATTCGAAAGAAAAACAACAGAAAAAGAAGAACATATTTCCATGGCGGGCGTGGGAAACGACCAAGAACACAAAAACTTGTAATCATAAATTATAGATGAAAAAAATCTCAAAAAACTATAACATACCGATAATTCTCACATCAAAAACGACAAACACGACGTAAATTGAGGCCCACGAACACCACAGTCAACACTGACGCCCAAAATCACATCCGCCGCCAAAATGCCCACGCTGTCACCTCCGGTGACTACAGATCGCAAAACTCATCCAGCTGAGCACGCGGACGTGTGGAACCCCTTACATGTCTCCTCTAGCAACGAATGGCCCGCAGCATCACGCCGGGGAACGACCGGAAGCTCCACGTTGCATCCCCTGTTTCCGTCCGTCGTGCACGCAGGAAGATCAGTTCTTGTTGAAAAACACGTTAGTCCAAACTGTGAACCATGTCAGTTCAAAAAGGGTAACAGAATAATATTCTGTTACGCGTAACAGAATAGCCCAGATGTATATATATATATATATATATATATATATATATATATATATATATATATATATATATATATATATTGCTATTATAAGAATGATCATGATGCCTTCAGGTCCGTATTTTATTTTATCGACACCTCTATCTCTAAACATGTGGACATATTTTTCGATATCGGCTTTCACTTGAGGACAAGCGAGGTATAAGCTTGGGGGAGTTGATACGTCCATTTTGCATCATGATTTTATATCGATACTTATTGCATTATGGGTTGTTATTACACGTTATGTCACAATACTTATACCTATTCTCTCTTATTTAACAAGGTTTTCATGAAGAGGGAGAATGCCGGCAGCTGGGATTCTGGGTTGGAAAAGGAGCAAATATTGGAGACCTATTCTGCATAGCTCCAAAAGTCCAGAAACTCCACGAAAGTCATTTTTGGAATTAATAATAAATATTGAGCGGAAGAAGTACCAGAGGGGGCCCACACCCTGGCCACGAGGGTGGGGGCGCGCCCTACCCCCCTGGGTGCCCCCTGCCTCGTGGGCCCCGTGGCAGCCCTCCGGTGGCCATCTTCTGCTATATGAAGTCTTTTACCCTGGAAAAAAATCATAAGCAAGCTTACGGGACAAAATTCCGCCGCCACGAGGCGGAACCTTGGCGGAACCAATCTAGGGCTCCGGTGGAGCTGTTTTGCCGGGAAAACTTCCCTCCGGGAGGGGGAAATCATCACCATCGTCATCACCAACGATCCTCTCACCGGGAGGGGGTCAATCTCCATCAACATCTTCACCAGCACCATCTCCTCTCAAACCCTAGTTCATCTCTTGTATATAATCTTTGTACCAAAACCTCAGATTGGTACTTGTGGGT
The DNA here is from genome assembly GCF_018294505.1 of Triticum aestivum. Taxonomy (NCBI): domain Eukaryota; kingdom Viridiplantae; phylum Streptophyta; class Magnoliopsida; order Poales; family Poaceae; genus Triticum; species Triticum aestivum. The sequence continues at coordinate 90,956,944 of NC_057810.1, forward strand.
TGCTAGTAGTGTTGATTACTCCTTGTAGTTGATGCTAGTTGGTTTATTTGGTGGAAGATCATATGTTCAGATCCTTAATGCATATTAATACCCCTCTGATTATGAACATGAATATGCTTTGTGAGTAGTTACGTTTGTTCCTGAGGACATGGGTGAAGTCTTGCTATTAGTAGTCATGTGAATTTGGTATTCGTTCAATATTTTGATGAGATGTATGTTGTCTCTCCTCTAGTGGTGTTATGTGAACGTCGACTACATGACACTTCACCATTATTTGGGCCTAGAGGAGGGCATTGGGAAGTAATAAATAGATGATGGGTTGCTAGAGTGACAGAAGCTTAAACCCTAGTTTATGCGTTGCTTCGTAAGGGGCTGATTTGGTTCCACATGTTTCATGCTATGGTTAGGTTTACCTTAATACTTCTTTTGTAGTTGCGGATGCTTGCAATAGGGTTTAATCATAAGTGGGATGCTTGTCCAAGAAAGGGCAGTACCCAAGCACCGGTCCAGACACATATCAAATTATCAAAGTAACGAACGTGAATCATATGAGCGTGATGAAAACTAGCTTGAGGATAAGTCCCATGTGTCCTCAGGAGCGCTTTTCTCATTATAAGAAATTGTCCAGGCTTGTCCTTTGCTACAAAAAGGATTGGGCCACCTTGCTGCATCTTATTTACTTTCATTGCTTGTTACCCGTTACAATTTACCTTATCACAAAACTATCTGTTACCCATAATTTCAGTGCTTGCAGAGAATACCTTACTGAAAACCGCTTGTCATTTCCTTCTGCTCCTCATTGGGTTCGACACTCTTACTTATCGAAAGGACTACGATAGATCCTCTACACTTGTGGGTCATCAAGAGGCAATAATAAAGTTGTTATTTTATATTTCCTTATATCATGATAAATGTTTATATTCATGCTAGAATTGTATTAACAGGAAACTTGATACATGTGTGGATACATAGACAAAACACCGTGTCCCTAGTATGCCTCTACTTGACTAGCTCATTAATCAAAGATGGTTAAATTTCCTGACCATAGACATGTGTTGTCATTTGATGAACGGGATCAAATCATTAGGAGAATGATGTGATGGACAAGACCCATTCGTTAGCTTAGCATTATGATCGTTCAGTTTTATTGCTACTGCTTTCTTCATGTCAAATACATATTCCTCTGACTATGAGATTATGCAACTCCCGGATACCGGAGGAATGCCTTGTGTGCTATCAAACATCACAACGTAACTGGGTGATTATAAAGATGCTCTACAGGTATCTCCGAAGGTGTTTGTTGGGTTGGCATAGATTGAGATTAGGATTTGTCACTCCGAGTATCGGAGAGGTATCTCTGGGCCCTCTCGGTAATGCACATCATAAGAAGCCTTGCAAGCAATGTGATTAATGAATTAGTTGCGGGATGATGCATTACGGAACGAGTAAAGAGACTTGCCGGTAACGAGATTGAACTAGGTATGAAGATATCGACGATCAAATCTTGGGCAAGTAACATACCGATGACAAAGGGAATAACGTATGTTGTCATAACGGTTCGACCGATAAAGATTTTCGTAGAATATCTAGGAGCCAATATGAGCATCCAGGTTCCGCTATTGGTTATTGACCGGAGAGATGTCTCGGTCATGTTTACATAGTTCTCGAACCCATAGGGTCCGCACGCTTAACGTTTGACAACGTTTTATATTTTGAGTTCTGGGATTTGGTGACCGAATGTTGTTCGGAGACACGGATGAGATCATGGACATGACGAGGAGTCTCAAAATGGCCAAGAGGTAAAGACTCATATATAGGACGATAGTATTCAGACACCGGAAGTGTTCTGGGGTACCAGGTACGTATCGGGTCACCGGGAAGGGGTTCCAGGCACCCCCGGCAAAGATATGGGCCTTATGGGCCAAGAGAGGGACAGACCAGCCCCTGATGGGCTGGTGCGCCCCTGTATAGGCCGAAATAGGAGGATAAGGAAGGAGGGGAAGGGAGAAGGAAAGGGGAGGATTCGGCCTCCCCCTTTCCTTCTCTCCCCCCTCTCTTTCCTTCCCCCTCCGACACTTATGTAAGGGGGGAAGGCCGACTTGTGGGAGGCTCCCAAGTAGGATTACTCCTACATGGGGCGCCCCTTGCTGCCCCTCTCCTTCTCCCACCTATATATATGTGGGGGGCACCACTAGAACATGCAATATTGATTCCTAGTTGTGTGCGGCGCTCCGTCCACAGTTTACGCCTCTGGTCATATTCACGTAGTGCTTAGGCGAAGCCCTGTGTGGATCACTTCACCATCACCGTCACCATGCCATCGTGCTGACGCAACTTCCCTCGACACTTTGCTGGATCAAGAGTTCGAGGGACGTCATCGAGCTGAACGTGTGTAGAACTCGGAGGTGCCGTACGTTTGGTGTTTGATCGGTCAGAGCGAGAAGAAGTTCGACTACATCAACCGTGTTGTCAAACGCTTCCACTATCGGTCTACGAGGGTACGTGGACACACTCTCCCCCTCTCGTTGCTATGCATCTCCTAGATAGATCTTGCGTGAGCGTAGAATTTTTTTAAAATTGTATGCTATGTTTCCCTACAAATTCCCCCTCTCTTCTCGCTACTAAGATGCGGCATCTGAATGTTAGGGCCATCTTCTACCTCAAGCATCAGCGTCGTAGTTCACAACCCATGCTGCCGACATTTGGAGAGTTGCTTGGTGCGACATATGTCACCTTGTGGCTCACTCGGCGCGGCGTCACTCTGCACATCCCAAAACCTCAACTGAAAACCATCCCGACCCTAACTTTTTGGTTTTACGGTTTTTAGCCTAGGACATGGTATGAGATCTAAAAACAATTTGCACTCTGTTTTTTCTATAAAACCAAAATATTTTGGTAAAACCGAAAATACTTATTTAGAGGGAGGCCTAGCCCAGACCGCTACACCATTTCTGCACTTTAGTTTTCATTAGCCCACCACACCACTTGCACACCAATCAACAACCCACCAGTTTCTAAAAAAATCAACTACCCACCACAGCAACATCACACACCCCATTGCCCAC
>NC_057810.1:90960186-90970381 GCF_018294505.1 Triticum aestivum
AGCGCTCGTATGGGCCGACCCATATCCAATTTATTTTTCTTTTCGTTTTTTCTTTAGCTCTCTTTTTTCTTTTTCTTTTTTTTCTTTTTTCTTTTCTGTTTTCCTTTTTTCCTTTTTTTCTTTTCTTTCCAAATTCGTGAATATTTTTTGTATCAAATTCAAAAAATGTTCGCATTGTGTAAAAATGCTCATGGATTCAAAACATGTTCAAAAAATTCCTTTTTCGTTCATCGGATTGAAAAAATGTTAATCAAAATTCAAAATTTGATCATCGAATTGAAAAAATGTTCATCTATTTCAAAATTTGTTCCTCAAATTTAATTTTGTTCGCCGATTTCAAAATTTGTTCATCAAATAAAAACTTTGTTCATTTTCTTTTCTTCTATTCTTAAAAAATTTGTGTTTTCATAAAATTCGTTTTTTGTTCATCAGATTGAAAAAATGTTCGTCAAAATACAAAAATTGTTCATTGAATTAAAAAAATGTTCATCAGATTAAAAATCTGTTCATAAATTTCAAAAATTGTTCACCAAATTAAAAATTTGTTCATCATCAATTTCAAGAATTGTTCGCCAAACTCATAATTTGTTCGTCGATTTCAAATTGTGTTCAATGAATTGAAAATTTGTTCATCTTTCCATAAAATATTGTTAAATACAAATTTTGTTCAGCAAGTTTAAAAAATGTTCATTGTATTCAAATTTTGTTCATCAAATATTAAAAAAATGTTCATCACTACTAGAAAAATGCTCATATAAATTTGTTTGTCAAAATAAATAAATTTTCTTCAAAATTCAGAAAAAGCTCATTATTTTGAAATCACGAACATTTTTTTACAAAATTTAGTTTTCTAAATTACGAATTATTTTGAAGAAAGACAAAAAGAAAAAATAGTGAAAAAAACCAATTATAAAAATCTGGGGCGTTCAGCCCCGCTCGTGGGCAGGCCCAGTAGGGGCGCACGGGAGCGGACGGGTACGCGCTGGCATGTTCGCCAGCGTATCACGCATCATATAGGAGCTCCCGCCCACACGCGCACATAGGCGGATCGTTGTATATCAAACTAGCGCGTGGCCTCCCATGCGCCATGTCTTTTGTATGGGCCGACCCATTTCGGATATTTTTTTTCTCAGTTTTGGAAAGAACCGTTTTTCCTGTTTTTTTTTCTCTTTTTTTTCACTTTCATTTCTATTTCTTCTTTTAAATTTCATTTATTATTTTTCATTAAACCTTTTTTCTTTTCCTACTATTTCTCTTTACTTTTTTGAACATATTTCAAATTTCAGAACTTTTTTTAAATAATGAACATATTTTAATTCGTGATTTTTTTCTAAAATCACTGATTTTTTAATTGTGAATATGTATAAAATTCGCGAGAATATTTTCGAATTCACAATCATTTTTAAAATTGCAAACATTTTTTGAAACTCCTGAATATATTTTTTGAATCAATTAATATTTTGCTGGAACAATTTTTGGAATTCACGAAGAATTTTTGTTTTGATGAACATATTCTGAACTCATGATTGTTTTTAATCGATGAACTTTTTTGAAATTTGAAACTTTTTGAAATTCCACAATATTTATGTAATTTTAAGATTTTTAAAATAAATTCAGAACATTTTTTGAATTCACGAACATTTTTTACTTCCTGGATAATTTTTCAAACTTGCAAACAAGTATTGATTCCGTGACCTTTTTCAAAATCATAAACTTTTTTTCAAATTCATGATCTTTTTGATTGCTTGAAGTTAAAAAAATCAATTTCATTTTTAAATTTGGAATATTTTTGAAACCCCAAATAATTTGAAAGAAAAAACTAAAGTAGAAAAGAAAAAATGAAATGAAAAAAATAGGTGAGTCCCGCCCTGTACATGGGCTGGCCCGAAAATGCGTGTCAGGGGGTGCGTGTTTCCTTCCTATTCAGCGCGCGTAGGTCGCTGAATAGGAGCACCCGCCCGCACACCAGCAACGCCCATCCCCACTGACCATATTCTTTAAAAAATAAACTAGTGTCCAAACCGGCGGCAAGGCCACACCACGGATGGCGGCGCAGTGGCCACCCATGCAAACTCGTTGAGTCAGTAGCTCCTTCGACGGGCGGTTGATGAGTATGCAGGAACATTTTTCTTTTTCTATGCTTCTCGCCCACATCCTCGGGACACACCTGAAACGGTACATTTTTCAACTTTGCCCCATTCTATGTGTTCTCTCCCGTGGGTGGTGGCAGCGGCGACCCCGCATCAAGGGCGAGAGAGAAAGGACGCTGCAAGGTGAGTTCGACCGTTTCACTCTCGTGCCCTATGTCCTCCTGGTTGCGCTCTCTCTCGCTCGCTCTCTCTCATTACCGCAAGCTCGCTGGAGCGGCACTCCGACATTCGGCGCGCGAAGCTGGTGCTTGAGGATTCGAGGGGGCGCGCGCGGTGGCGGTAAGCTTAGGCAGGGATGTAGAAGTGGAGCTATGGATTAGTAGAGCAGGAGAGGAGTAGGTTTGCTGTGGTTGGGTAATATAGTGACATCCGGTGCATGGGAAAAGTTTCTTCGTTGTTAGTCAATTTACCGTGAATGCCATTTATTGCTTTAAGCAAGCCCGAACTAATCTCTCGCTGAAGGGTGTTACTAATCGGGCAGCCCATGTTCACGCAGAAAAAGGAAAATTAATATGCGAGAAGGTGGTCAATCCCCGGTCTCCTTGGGGAGAGCTAGCGTCGCTAGCCACTCTGCCCAAGTCTCGCTCGTGATAAGTATGAGACATGTTTTATAGTTGAGGTGAGTGAACATGGTTTCCATTTGTTTTCACGGGTTTTTTCCTTCTGTTTTTCCTTCTCATTTTTTCTTTGTTTTTTTCGTTTTCTCTTTTCTTCTCCACTTTTTGTTTAGTTTTCTTTTTTTTTCTTTTCCATTTTTCTCTTTCTTTGATTTTTTCTTCTCCAGGTTTTTGTTTCTTTTTTGGATTTTCCTTCAAATATTTGTTCAACATTTTTTAAAAAAATTCAACATTTTTAAATACTTATTCAATATTTTTCAAATACTTGTTCAACATTTTTATATACATGATCAATATTTTTTAGAAAAATAATTTTCAACATGTTTATTCAAATAATTGTTCGTTCAACATTTTTCAAATACCTGTTCAACATTTTTATGTACATGATCAACATTTTTTCAAATACTTGTACAAATTTTTTTCAAATATGTGTTGAACATTTTTTTAAAATGCTTGTTCAACATTTTTTAAATACTTATTCAACATTTTGAATTACTTTTTCAGCATTTTTGTATACATCTTCAACATTTTTCAAATAAGTGTCAACATTTTTATTCAAATACTTGTTCAACATTTTTTTAAAATATTTGTTCAAGATTTTTATATATATGATCAGCATTTTCAAATAATACATGTTCAACATTTTTCAAATACCTTTTCAGCATTTTTATATACTTGTTCAACATTTTGTAAATACTTATTCAAAAAATTTATATACATGATCAACATTTTATCAAACACTTGTACAACATTTTTTTAATATGTTTTCACATTTTTTAATTACTTGTTCAACTTTTTAAAAATGGTTTTTGAAGAGTGTTTTATGTAATCTATATATTTAGAATATTCTTAAGTATAAGCAAAAGTACAAAAAAGCAAAAAATAAAACAGAAAATGTAAAAAAATGCGCCCGCCAGCGAACCTGGGCCGGCCCATGTGGATCTGCCTCGACGCGGGCATTCTCCCAGGTCTCGCTGAACGCGAGGAATAGACTCGCCCGTCCATTTACCAACATTACAGATTTCAAATTGGGCCCGCGGTGCATCTTACACAGCCCACGCACACAAGCCCAAAGCCTTGTTCCCGTAGAAAAAAAAACAAGCCCAAAGCCCTGCACGCTCGCTCCATCTCCGGAGTCTTCCCCAAAATCCCGACCTAGAGAGCTCGTACTCTCAGCCTCGCGCCGCCTCCCTGCCGGTTTGCCCTGCTCGCCTGCTCGCCGCCGCCCTCCCTGCCTACTGTGCGGCCCCGCCCGCCCGCTGCTCCGCGCGAGGCCGACTTCGGCCCCTCGCCGTTCCGCTCCGGACCCCGGCCGCCGTGCTCCCCGACTCCCCGGCCGCCGTACTACAGTGCTGCTTAAGCGCCAGGCGCTCTATATGTAAGTGCTCCGTAAATTGAGAAGCGCACATCATCTCGTGGTGCTCGTCAAGCTAACCCATGTACTGTACAAATACACGACCGTGTATGATTAGTTGTATCTGACCTTGGATCACCAGCTAGCATTCTGAATCATATCTAGCTCGATACATGGACGTACAGCCGAATCCGAGGTTGCTTAGTTGACCCCTAATCCTGATCTCCTCTTAGTACAAACTAATGTTTGACAGAGGATTTGCATGTTGATCTGAACTGTCCACTAGATATCGGTGTGTTTTGGGCAGGTGGCGTGCTTGTTTTTCATTTGTCCAATAGATATCAGTATGTTTTGGGGGCAGAGGGCGTGCTCGTTGCAAATTTCTTGTTCGATTCTTAAAGTTATAACTTATATCGTTTCTAAATGTTGCATTGTAGATGGAGAAATCTAAACATGGGAGGAGGAACAACCGCGAGGATGGGAACACGGGCAGAGGGCGTGGAAAGGGCCGCCCTTTGGGCAGCTCGATGAACATGAATCCCGGGGGCAAGAAGAATGAGAACGCATTACAGCCCCCCAATGCTTCAACATCAGCGATGAATGTTATTAGGTATGACTCTGCTTTCTCTCTGAATGTACATCTGTATTGAATTTTGTGAAGGGATAACCTTATATGTGTGAGGACGTGAAATGCTAAGCGGTCACTTTCTTGTGTTCAACGATATTCAGGAAGAAGGTCGATCCTGAAACCGCTAAATACTTCCTCGAGATATCGAATCTCTTTGATAACAAGGAGATAGATTTGGAGGACCGTTCGACGATCTGCGCTAATGCTTTGGAAGAAACTAAAGGGAAAGAGCTCGAACTTGTCACTGATGGTGTAATCAGCCACACCTTGCAGATTCTTGTACAAGGTTGCGAGTTGGAGCAGTTATGCATGTTCCTCCGCAGCTGTATTCAGTCTTTTCATGTTATTGCCATGGACAAATTTGGATCGCATGTGGCTGAAGCAGCTCTCAAGGCACTGGCAACACATCTTGAAGACGACACCTCCAGGGTCATTGTGGAAGAGATACTGAATAGGATTTGCAAGGTATCTCTTTTTTTTCAGTGGTGTTGCATATCTTGTTTGCATTGGTATGCAAAATGGAACTCATATTTGAATTGTTGCTGCAGGTTATTGCTGCAGATGCTACTAATGTGATGTGCAGCTGCTATGGATCCCATGTTCTAAGGACACTTCTCTGTCTTTGTAAGGGCGTCCCGTTAGATTCATTGCAAGATTTCCACACGACAAAGAGATCTGCCGTTCTGGCTGAACGATTGAGCGGTGGTTCAAGTAGACCAGGCGACCAGAATCTGACAAGCTTTGAACATGGTTTCCCAGACATGTTCAAAACATTTGTCAGGCAAATGCTACAAAATGCAAAAAATGACATTTCAACATTATTAACTGAGAAGAACAGTAGCCTTGTTTTACAGGTTAGTGTCTCTTGTTCACCACTAGCTGTAATGCATAGATCTGTTTCTTATTTTGCTCCATAACCATCTTAACATATCCTTATGCAGACCGTGTTAAAATTATCAGCTGGTGATGACGATGAATTGAATCATATAATATCGATTCTTCTTGGTTACGATGAGGATGACACTGCTCAGAAGAAAGATTACAGTGAACAAAAGAATAAGATAGTTGCTTTACTTGAAGATACTGCTTACAGTCATCTCTTGGAGGTAGTGTTTTTTGTTCTCTTGTTTCTTAATTGCATTCAACTCATATCTTTCACTCATAAGTTTCAGCTACCATGGGGATCTTCTCGTCCTTGCCCTTCTCTTTGCACTTTGGTATGTGTAAGAATATTCACTGGATGCACATGCTTTGCAGGTCATTATAGATGTTGCTCCCGAGGAACTACGCAGCAATATGCTTATAGGCACTCTCAAGGGTGCACTATTTGCAATCTCGTCTCACCACTGTGGTAACTATGTGGTACAAGCTTTAGTATCATCAGCCAAAACTGCAGATCAGGTATACCATAGTTTACATTCAGAAGTTTCTTTGAAATTTTGTTAGTTGTGTACGGTATAAGCTAATCAAATGTTGTTTTGAGCAAACCAGTGCTCTAAAACCACCTGAATACTTGTAACAGCTGCCCTTACTTAGTATGCAAAAATGATGTGTCAGCTACTGCTGCCCGTCTACTCCATCCACCTGTTTGGATTCCATATGAATGAAAGGTTGATTACTGTGTAATCACTACAAAGTTAGGTGACCGAGCGAGTGGCGGTTATCGACCTTTAGAACCTTGGGAGCATTTGTTTGCTGCAATAAACACCCATTACACAGTTTGTAGCCCATTTCATACTTATTCCAAACCTATTACTTTCATTCTTCATATGTGAAATTGTGTTACAGCTTATACTCAATCTGTGTCAAATTTCTGCTTGCGAACTTGTCAAACAGATATTTTCTTTGGTTAGCACTTGATGTATTACAATGTTTTATCAGTAGAGTTCTGTTTTTTCTGGGCAGATGAAGCAAATATGGGAGGAACTTGGTCCTAATATCAAGGAGTTGCTTGAGCTAGGTAAATCAGGAGTGGTGGCTTCCATTTTAGCTGCATGCCAGCGACTTGAAACAAATCGCCTAGAGGTACTTTTTTCAACTTGAAATCTCTGCATTGCTATTTGTCAATATCTGTAACTTAAATATATGCGATTCGTCTACTTTGAACTGCAGATCTCTGAAGCTCTTTCTGCAGCAATAACTTCAGATTCCGAGTCTTCTGATAGCATTGTTGCACATATACTTTTTCTTGAGAATTTCCTCCGGGAGAAATCTTATTGGAAATGGCCGCTTGGTGTAAAGATGAGTGTTCTTGGTTGCCTGATGCTCCAATCAATTTTTCAATACCCACATGTATGCAATACTCACAAGTCTATTAAATATGTTGCCATGTTGTTAAATTCTCTTTGCATGACTTTACCGTTCCAGGTTTACACTATATATCCAGTTCAATAGTCCTATGCAGATAGTATCTATCAACGCTCTGTTATATTGCAGACTGTTTTGTGGTGCACAACAAGCTCATTCTGTCAATTATGTCGTGGTAGTTTTTTTTGTCATATTGTGCCGCTTGATTTTCACCGTGCATCTGTGTTGACTTTTCCTTTTACACCATTGCGCTAAGTTATATATATTTGATTTTCTTGAACAATAATGTGGCAACAGCTAGTACATTACTAGTTATTATTGAGCAATAAAATGGCAACACCAACAGCCGACTGTTATCCCTTAACATATTTACTTAAGTTGCTACTCTTATTTTCTGAACAAAACGATGGGGTATTGATGACTAAAACCTTATCCCTTTCATTTGCGCGCAGCAATATATTCGGCAGTATGTTGCAAGTTTGCTGGCTTTGGACAATGATCAGATCCTGCAGATTGCCAAGGACCCTGGAGGCAGCCGTGTTCTTGAGGCATTTTTATGTTCAAGTGCAACAACAAAGCGAAAATTTAAAGTTTTTGCAAAGTAAGCCTTTCCTGAATAGCTCAACTTTTTGGAGATTTTTTCCCTCATTCCGGAAAATTTCTACTCCCTCTGTAAACAAATATAAGAGCGTTTATATCACTAAAGTAGTGATCTAAACGCTCTTATATTTCTTTACGGAGGGAGTATGCTCTAACAGACTCAATGCCCCCCTCCCCCCCTCCCCTCATGTATTATATTGCAATGGATGTGCTTTATTTATGCTGTTGTAAATAAATGCCGGTAGGTACACTGCAATTTTGTGTACTGAAGCCATGCTCATGGGAATTGTTGGTGCTACCATATTTTCTTTATCATAAGTAGTAATCATCAAATAACAGCAATGGAAGAACTCCATTGTTTGTGTATGGCATTGGCATGGAGCCGCCCGTTAGGCAATTGCTACATTGCCGATAAAATTTTGTTCAAAACTCGGAAGTTTCCAAATATTATAACAATGGGAAACATTGGCAAGCCACACTAGAAGAGGGGGTTTGGCTCAACATGTTACGATCGGGTAATGTATAGCAAAAGAATATAGTCTAAAATAGAAAATAGATTTTCAGTGTGCCTCTTTACCATTGTATTGTCATGCTATAATCATGTACATACATCGTAATTTCTTCCACCATCTGTTGGCTCTCTACTTGGTAGTTGTGATGCATTTTGATTTCATGATATTCCAGTATTGTGCAACATAACATTAGCTTGTCATGCTAATTCTTTTGTATTTGGAAGTACCCCTGCTGTTTTAGCTGCATTGAATTATCTCAATACCTCACTTGTCATTTTACTTCTTCCGGAAGGCTATTTTGGCGTAGTGCTGTATGGCGAAGACTGTCTGGCTTATATATACGTGTGATGTGACAGATTGCAAGGCCATTACGGGGAGATTGCTATGAATCCTTCTGGCTCATTCTTGGTAGAAAAATGCTTTACAGCGAGTAATTTTTCCCACAAAGAGGCCATCGTGTCAGAGCTGCTGGCTATGCAAAATGAACTATCTCGGACAAGACATGCCATCCACTTGTTAAAGAAACTGGATGTTGATAGGTTAATAATTCTTCTATTTCCCTCATACTTTTGTCTACGGACCTAGTATTTAGCATGTTAATAGACTTTCTCTTTCTATTTATTTCGTTATAGATACTCAAGACGACCCGACCAGTGGAGAGCTGCGCAAACTTCAAAAGAAACAACCCAGAGAAAATTTCAAGCCGAATTTGGCCTGAACAACAGTAAACCTGTTGGCCAGAGTATCGAGGAGCTGTTTTCTCCTCAAAGCCCTGCAAAGAAGCGTAAACAGAAAGAGAAGACCGACAAACCTACTACTGCGGATGCCGGCACCACCAAGCCAGAGTCATTTCAGAAAAGCACCAAGGGCCAGAAATCCGCCAAGGCAATGCCTGAGGGAGAATCGAGCAGCAAGAAACCCGTGAGCATGCCGTTCTTGAATGACAGTGGCAAGAGGAAATCGCCAGGTTTCCTATCGGACAAACCGATTCACAAGAAACAAAAACACGAGAGACCCACAGATGACAGGCGGTTTGTCGGGGATGGCAGCAGCGTTGGCACACCGTTTGTCAGGAATAATGTCAAGCAGAAACAGTCCATCGCCGAGCTTGCTGCTCTGGCTGGTAAGGATAAACTGACCGCAGGGGAGGTCCGGAAGCTGCTCAAGCCCGAAATTTCAGCCAAGGGTGGCTAACTCATCTCTTATCTTGTCAGCACTTGTAGAAAAGAGGACCCTGTTTCTCGCAAACCATGTGGACTAAGGCGGCGATTTTGTTGGTAGAGTAGGTTTCTGTTGCCTTGAGCTGTAAGATGCACGAATGGATCTATGTACTTGCAACAGTCACTAGAGATTATTAGTTTTGGTTCAGGTTTGAATTTCCGAAAATCTAATAGTAGAAAATCTTCTGTTATGTTTGTTTGGTATTGCTTGCTGATGATTTTGTGGGAACAACTCTGAATCATTTTGTGGGGACAACTTGTGTCGATTCTATGACGGACGAAGTGATGCGGGAACAACATAACTCACGCGCTGCTATAGGGTATTGGTTATATCATCGGTGAATTGTTGGCTGTTGCCACGTGTAAGTCGGAAGATTGGCAAGCGCAAAGTTTGTAACTGACGAAATGTATATCGAGCTACACATGCTTCATTCTTCGATGGTGGACGGGGTCGGCTGGTAAGACCAACTCTAGCCGATCCTAGAGACTAGAGTAGTAAAAATCTAGTTTTACTTTTCTAACCGAGACCTAGCCAAACTCCTAAAACTCATAGAGGAGGATTTTTTTTCCTCGGTCACGTATCCGGCGGCTATATTTACTCCACCCCTCAACGGCGGAGTAAAAAATCCTCACCTTTTTTCTCCACCGCTTTGCCCCCCTCCCAACGTTCCTGTTGCCCCCTTCTCCTAGTGGCCGGACCCTGTGACTGCCGATCCGTGTTGCCACGCGTCCTCGAGTCACCGCCGCCTCATCGGGCCGGCTTCCCCAAACTCCCCGCATCGCGGCAGCCACAAAGGAAGTACCTCG
>NC_057810.1:90970683-90996620 GCF_018294505.1 Triticum aestivum
AATACGGCTGGTGGTAGGTCCGGCTGCACAGCGCCGCTGCCCGCCTCAACTTCTCGTGGGGCAAGACGCCGTCCAGCTCGAACCGACGCCGCAGGGGGTGCTGTCTGCGGTCGTGGCTAGGAAGGTCCGGAAGGTGAGGGAGCGCATCGCGGTGCAGGACGCCAACGAGGAGTACATGGCGGATCTCCACCGCCAGTACCCCAGCTGGTGGAGCAGAGTGGAAGATCTTCGCGGAGCGCGCGGTCAAAGGAGAGGTCATTGTCCTCTCGGATGATGAGGAGCACGGTGGCGACGACGAGGACTTTGACGTTGAAGAATGGCGGAGGATCTTTCCCAACTGCGGCAATGACGACACAAGCCGGGACCCCATGGGCGGTGGGATGTCACGAGCAGATTGACTCGCCCTTTTATAAGGGTGATGATGTTTAGTTCTTGGATTAATTTGATAAATGCGCTCGAATTTTGGCGATTTCAAAAAATGGCACTGCATTTTCCAAAGTCTGCGGTGGCATTTTTCAAAATTTGCAGTGGCATTTTCCAAAGTTCAGAAATTGCAGTGGCATTTTTTGGAATCGCCAAAATTTGAGTGGCATTTATCAAATTAACCCATAGTTTTAAGTTCAAGTTCATGATCAGGTTTAAAAACTAGACTATGTTTCGACGTATGATTACGTACATTATGTGTCGAATTCCATTGTTTAAATCGAATTTATGTTGAAAATTTGTTTTTTACTCCGTTAAATCTAGAACTTCGGCTAGGTCCGATCAAAATTTAGTGGAGTAAAAATCCTCCACTAAGTTTACTCCGCCGTTTATAAGTCAAGTCTGCCCTTATCATGAGTAATATTATATTATGTGATGTACTGATCGACCACATGATCGAAACAAGCTTTGCCGCGAACCAATTTGTGGTTGTATGATAAGAGAACAGTTGTATCCTTTGTCCACTCGAGTTGAAGTCTCGGACTTGACACTGGCGGTTACATTTTTCCAGATTTATTTCACGCCTTCCAGCAATGTACGTTCAGTGGAAGGAGACGTTTCCGTCGACTACGAAAGCATGTGTAACGGTTTCGTCAATCTGATGATGATGTGCCGGTTTAATCCCTTAAAGGTGCTCGTAGGAATAAGATGTGCGTGCGCTTAGTGCCCGGTCAGTTCTCGAAAAAAGAGGAACACACAAAACGTCCTTTGCCCACGTGAGGGGGGCGTAAACCTGGACGTTTGACATCCAGCCAAGCCGGCGCCTCATTCCAAAATCTCGTCGCATGGGAGCAATTCAAGGATCATGCATCATGCCCTCCTCCTCACCGACACAGATTTTCCACTTGCCACCAGTCCAGACATGAACCGGAAGGGAGGGAGTACGAGGAAGGTTCACAGTCGCCGCACCCTGTATTCCCAAACTTTCCGTTCCAGCGCGCACGGGGGCCAAGCAGGCGGCACGCACAGAGGGTGTTTGATGAAATGCCTCACCGAGCGAGCGGCTTTGTGGGGGTTGCGTTCAACTTGCGCCGCTTCAGTCGGCGTCAGGGTAGCGACAGCAGGTAATACCGGTCCCATTGCTTTAGTCATGAATCGAAAGATGCGCGCCTCTTTTGATTTTGACTCTCTGCTGTAAGAATTCATGCCAGCATGCACTATTAATTTGCCAAATACTCCCTTCGTATTAAAATATAAGACGTTTTGTGACATAGTAGTAGTGTAAAAAAAGACTTATACTTTGATGCGGAGGGAGTACTATCGAATGACATAGTCAGTCCTGTCTACGCCCGCCCAATAGAGCTGTTCAACTGAGAACTCTAGATGCCAGTACTGGCCGAACATGCCTGATGTCGACTGTGAACCACATGTTACAGTCTCTGCTTTAGTGCGCTTGCCTGTGTGCACGTATGTGTACCGAAATGCTCAACATTTTCCACACTGAATAGTCATTGCTATCCATTAATTCAACCACACCGCCAACCATATGCGACCTGGAAAATTCCTCTATGACATAGCACACCATTGACTTGACTTGCAACCGAAGGTGCTGCTTGGTTCCCATATATCTGTTCAGTTAGGACGGACGGAGCACATCCATTAGTACTCACCAAAAAATACCTCATCAAATTCTGCTAGGACGGACGGAGCAAACCGATTTCTCACCAAGAAATACCTCATCAATGGAGAGAGCAAGCAAGTGGAGGTCTGTGCTCCCATCTTCCTTTGTTTTACTACTCCCCTTCCTCATCAACCTTGTATGCCCCGGCTGGAAATTCACGGATGCAGGAGACACGCTCCTTCCTGGGCAATCTGTAAATGCTAGCCAGATCCTGCTCTCAAACAATGGTGTCTTCAAGTTGGGTTTCAACCCCAATTTGCAATATTATTATCCCCGGTATTGTGATTTTGGCACCTGGTTCACTAACTCATCGTCCCACGATGATTATTCGCTGGTTTGGCAACCTGATCTGGAAGCGACTTTTGATTGCAATTCATCATCAGCTACCTTATCAGAGAACGGCACGCTACATATAACCGACAGCTTTGGTTCTGTCCTTTTGAACTTAGATTACAGGACGACCACTTCTATCTCTGCCATTGCAGTGCTTCTTGATAATGGGAATCTTGTATTAAGAGACCAAGCAAACAGTTCGCAGGTGCTTTGGCAGAGTTTTGACGGCCCAACTGGTATACTGCTCCCTGGAATGCGCCTAGGGTCCAATTCAATCATCGGCAAGAGCCAAGAGCATGATCCTTTTTTCTTCTCTGTATGATACTCATATGACAAATTTTACTCTGACAGTGGATGCAACAAGAATGCGAGGTTTTATTATTCAGCATAATCCTTTTGGTTTAGTGTTTGCTGGTACTTTTCCTAGCTGGATAGTTCGTGAAGATGGAGACTTTGTTCTGACACTAAATGACGCACATACATACATGCGTTTAAATGGCTCTGGATTTGTTGAATTTGCTAAGCAAGAGGCACGCAGTTCTGTTTTGTGGTCTGCTCCAGAAAGTTTCTGCGACTTTTGAGTCGTACTGTGGACCTTATGGAATCTGCAAAAGGTCAGGCCTCTGCATATGCCCTGCCGGTTTTGATCCATTAAGCACAACATCAAGGAGTTCTCTTGGCTGTTCGAGGGAGGTTCCTATGAATTGTGAAGGAGACAATTCAACTCATCGAAAAGGGGTGTTTAACCCAATAGATGGCGTCTACAAGTTACCCAAGAATTCTTGGCCCTCTATTGCCAGAAATCTGAAAGAGTGTGAACCTCCTGCTTAAAGGACTGTACCTGTACTGCCTTTGCTTACAATGTGACATGCCTGTTATGGTTTTGGGAGTTACGGAACACGGTAGTGCTTGACTCTGGTTCAAATGGCAATCGTTTGTACATACGTGTTGCCACCAAACAACAAGATGGACATTTGGGTTTCAGAGCTGCTCCTCTCTTTCTAACGGCAATGGCCACGTTAACCATCATTGTTTTGGTCATTGGTCTGACTGTTTTGTGGAGATGCAGAACAAAGTTATTCAGAGCAAGAACTGTGTATGAAAACGGAAGCCTTGTGGTCTTCTCATTTGCACAAATAAAGAACTCAACAAAAAAATTCTCTGAAAAACTCGGAGAAGGTGGTTTCGGCTGTGTTTTCAAGGGGACATTGCCAGGTTCTGCTGTAGTGGCCGTCAAAAGGCTAAAATGCCTTAGGCAAGGTGAGAAGCAGTTTCGAGCAGAGGTGCAGACCATTGGGATGATTCAACACAACAATCTTGTCCGTCTACTTGGATTCTGTGCTGATAGCAGTAGCAGGTTATTGGTGTATGAGTACATGGAAAAAGGTTCTTTAAACTCACATCTCTTCTGCAAGGATTCTGCAAAACTGAGCTGGAAACTGCGGTACCATATAGCACTTGGAACAGCAAGAGGCCTGGCTTATCTGCACGAGGAGTGCAAGGATTGCATTATACACTGCGACATGAAGCCGGACAATGTACTTCTTGATGCACAGTTCTGTCCCAAGATTGCCGACTTTGGTATGGCGAAGCTTCTTGGTCGAGATTTCAGTAGGGCCCTGACAACAATGAGAGGGACCATCGGATACCTTGCACCGGAGTGGATCTCAGGGCTGCCGATCACACACAAGGCTGACATCTACAGCTATGGAATGATGCTTTTTGAAATCATATCAGGGCGAAGAAATGCGGAGAAAATTAAAGAAGGGAACTTTACTTACTTTCCCATCTTTGCTGCAGTCAAGCTGCATGAAGGGGATGTTATGTGCCTGTTGGATAGAAGGTTGGAAGGCGATGCGGATGTGGAGCAGCTGAGCAGAGCTTGCAGAATTGCATGTTGGTGCATTCAAGATGCTGAAGATCATAGGCCAATGATGGGGCAAGTTGTTCAGATGCTAGAAGGTGTTCTGGATGTCGAATTACCTCCCATTCCAAGGTCACTGCAGAATTTTGTGGGTATGGAGGATTGATTGCAGTGGCTCTACAGGCCTGTACTGTCTCTGAAAGACTAAAAAAGCTATTTCTATCTGTCCAAATCTATGTCAAGAATTAAGTTTTCAGAGTTATGTGTATTTTATATTCTCTAAACTACGCTTATGCCCTATTCTGCCAAGGTTGTGAACTGCAATTTGCTATCATTATAGACTTGTCATCACTTGTTTCTCTGTTGGCATGATGGCTTGTCCATTCGACGATCAGAACCGTAAATCTTTATGTATTTATACGAAATTGAGTTCAAGATATGAGGTGAATGAATTCTAGTAGATGTACTTACTGCACTATATACTACCATCTTTCCACAAACTAATTAACTAATCCTTCTGTTTGAAGCAGGGTCCTCAATGGTTCACTACAGTACCACACACGTTTGCAGAATATCAATTATGTCTTTTTTGTGCTAAATTTACTTGATAGCACGGTTGTAGATTCTTGTGAATAATTGGGTAACCACATGAAAGTATGGACAATATGAAGACATTTTTGGCTGTCTGTAATGCACAAAATTTAGATTAGATCCATGCAGGGCCGGTCCTGAGATTTTTGGGGCCTGGGGCGAAACAAAAACTCGGGGCCCTCGAATATAACAACAATAATCAGTGTTACCAATGAAGTTTTTTATCAGATAACGTTACACGTATTACCTTAAAAATTTCTTCTAATTCTCAATGCTAAGTCTCTTATGACAGGGTTAATGTCAGTTTCATACATTAATTTCTTTCTGAACTACCTGTACTACTCTTGAAAATTTTGTAAATAGCTTATCTCCGTGATTGTAACATAGTTAGTGGTAAAGCTAGAAACAAAACCTCTTCCGGGTAGATGGTGTCATGATCGACGGAAGCATGTGCAGGCTGCAGACGAGAGGAGCAGCTGATTGTCAGATCATAGCAGTGGAACGCAGATTGAGGGAAGCCGGACGGGGGCATGTACTCGTGTGATTACAGCAGATCGATCGATGACCTTCATTGTGCGCGGGCACCATGTGAGATTGTTGGCGGCGTGCGATAGGAACCTTGGATTAGGGCTTTTCGAAAATAGGGACCGAGGAGATCAGACGATCTTTACATTCCCTACTTACAACTATGAGCCCAGTATACACGGAGATACAGATACGATCTCGGCCGTGCAATCGTGCGTCTAACTCTCAGGACAATCGCGAACCAACCTGTGGTTGAGATGGTTAGATGGACAGTGGTATCCCCAACCCACCAGAGTTCAAATCCCGGTGCTCGCATTATTCCTGGATTTATTTCAGGACTTCTGGTAATGTGCTTTCAGTGGGAGGATGATATGCCGGTTCAGTCTCTCGAAGGTGCTCATAGGGGTAGGATGTGCGTGTGTGCGTTCATAGGGGTGAGTGTATGGGGAGCTCCTATTGGGCGTTGTAGGCGCCCGTTGGAGAACTGGCGCCTACAGCGACCAGCCGTGGGCCGCGGCCCATTAAAAGATCGCTCGATCGCTCCCTTCATGTTCGCTCGCTCGCTCGCTGAAGAAAAATGACTCGCATCGCTGGCTTTTTTTGGCTGTGCTGCGCCGCTGGTTCAGAAAAAAGACCGGCCTCCGGGTTTTTTTACAAGTTTGAATATGTTTATGAAAAAAAGGTCATCGATTTTGAACAAAAAAGTTCACAATTCTGAAAAAAGTTCATCAATTCTTAAAAAGTTCATCGGATTTGAAAATAGTTCATTGGATTTGGAAAAAAAAGTTCATAAACTCAAAATAAGTTCATCGAATCAAAAAAAGTTCATTGGATTTGAACAAAAAGTTCATAGAATCGAAAAAAGTTCATCGGATTTTAGAAAAAGTTCATCGATTTTTAGAATAAGTTCAGAAAAATGTTAAGAAGTTCATTGAACTTGAAAAAAAGCTAATCAGTTTGAAAAAATTCATTGAACTTGAAAAAGTTCACTGAATTGAAAACAGTTCATCAATTTAAAGAAAAAGTTCACGAATTAGAAAACAAATATAATCTATTTGTAGACATTTCACGCATTTAAGAAAAAAGAAAGAAAACAGGAAACAAAAAAAGAAAGGGGAACAAACACAGGAAACAAAAGGTATAAAAAGGGAAAGGAGGCTTTCACAAGTCAGGGCGGTGGCGTAGTGGTCTGTGGAGTTTCTATCAACTTAGAGATCGTTGGTTCGATTCCCGAGCGCGCACGCTTCTCCTATATCTCGTTTTTTGAGTTGGAAAACAGGGGGCGAAATGGGAGTTGGGCCGATCGGCTGTGCCCTCGCGGCCTCGCCTGTACGAAGCTCATGGGCCAGAACTCTAAAGCAAACAGCAACTAATTTTTTTAAAAAAAAACCCCGTCTCATTGTTATAATTAGCATAAAAGGATGTATCCTCTGGTTTCTGTGTAGTGTCAGCCTCTGCTTTCAGCTTGGTTGGAGTTTTTTTATTTTTTCGAGGGAGGTGGAAACATTTTTATATTCAACAAATAAGGAGTTTGGGATACAAACAATTTCAGGAGTCCCTAACAACCACACATAACGACCAGGATGTAATGGTGCTGCCGCCTTTGCCAGATCATGTGCTTCAAAATTGGACTCCCTCATTTCATTTTCTTCTTTGGTCTTGAATAATGGTGCTGCTGACGGCCTGACGCCCAGGAATGGTTTCTCCAGATGATAAACCGTTGCCAGACAGTCCGTTGCGATGATTATCATTCTCAGATAGATATCAGAAGCCAAATTAAGACCCTCCAAGCATGCCATCGCCTCCAAAGGTTCTGGTTCAGCTAAGTTGCTCACCACTACAACCGAAGCCCCCAGATATTTTTGACGGTGAAGCCCCCAGATATGTCCCATGACCGTCCCGTCACACCGCCGCAATGGCTCCTTTCTCCTGGTTCCTTGAAACCAAAGCATCCACATTCACCTCAGCGAAGCCCGAAGACGGTGGAATCCGTCGTTTAGTCCTGGGACTGGGAGCATGAGCTGGACCACTAGAGTTTCTGTTGTTGCTACTGTCAGGAATCAGCGCAAGGTCTCCCAGGTATTTCTGAATGAAACTGAAAGTTGAGAGCGGCGATTCGAACTCCTGCTCATGGATGGCCCTTCGTCTAGCCCACCAAATGGCCCACAAGTCCTTCTAGCCCACCAAATGGCCCATAGACTTTTTCTCTTAAAGTAAAAGGTGGTGCGTGGCCGACCTTATATTTCAAAGAGGCATAGCCTGATGAAGTACAGTTACAAAACTTGTGAAGTGCACCCAGGTGTAGGGCCACAAGCAGCCTGGAAAGAGAAGAAAAGGAGGAGAGAAGAAGAAAAGAAGAAACAGAGCCTAGTCACTAAGCACTAAGCATTTATATCTGGCCATGGGCCAGGCCGGGCCGGGCCTGAAAAAGCCCACGGCAGAAAACTGAGGCCCAGGCCCTCCCAGGCCCTATCACTGGGCCTACTTTTCAAGCCCAAGCCCGACCCATCTGGTAAAAAGCCCTAAAAAGCCCTTAGGGCTTAGGGCCGTGGGCCGGGCCTCTTCTTTAAAATGCCAATATGCCAAGCCCAAGCCCGTCCAGGCCCTATTGATGGGCTCAAAAGTCAGGCCCAAGCCCGGCCCATGGGCAAGCCCATCGGGCCTAGGCCCTGGATTTTAGGGCCGGGCCTGGGTGGGCCGACAGGGCCGGGCCTGAGATGGCCAGGACTACTAAGCATGGTGACCCATGACTGCAAAGCATCCTTGTCCGGTTGTTTGGTGGTTCTGTTGCTACATTGATAACTACGAAGTTGTTATTATGTTTTTCAACAGATAATTCCAGAGGAGTGTGTGCCTCATCTGATGTTTCAGAAAGGCCGCCTTGATGTTTCGAATATACAACCAGGTCATCCTACGAATCACTCCTGTTCATATCAGATTTCTAAAACCAACGAAGACATGACAATCAAAGATTGGAAAAAATGTATGGTCACTCGTAGGGAGGTACTTGGAAGGGACATTAGGCGAAGGGCAAGAATTAAAGATAGGATGATATCCATTCTCCATAATGGAGAGTCATGGACAATCTTGTTTTATGCTATTTTACTTAAGAGAACCTAGTAGGTCCTACGAGAAAAGTAGGTCCTAAATACAATGTGTTATTATGTGATACACCATGCTAGAGTTGATGATGATGAGGAGTTGTAATTATGACTACTAACCAACTTGCTATATGATGTCTCATTGATAAAAATGATGATCACGAGGAGGTGTTATATATGACAATGATGTATTATCATTATAAGTTGTTAATGATATGATGATGATGATGATGATGTAACTCATTCTGATGTAAAAACAATCTCTAAATCGCTACTGTATGAAAACTTGTATAATGGCATATGAATACAAAATAAAATAAAAAAGAAATACCCAACAATAGTAGTAGCGCGGGTAAGGAGGCGCGCTACTAGTAACTACCAGTAGCGTTGTGCACCAAAAGCGCTACTGCTAAGCACGTATAGCAGTAGCACGTGCAAGCACACACTACTGATAAAACTTTAGTTGTAGCGCCGTATCAGTAGCGTGCCACACCGCGCTACTGATATACCTAAAACCGGCGCTATTGCTAGCCTTTTCTCTAATAGTGATATAGCCCATAACGTAACAGCCAACCTCACAGACAGCGCATGTGATACTGATTCCTGATGTGAGAACATCCACTTTTTTGCATTCGGCTGCGCGTTTTCAACTAAGCTCTGTCCCAACTCTTCATCCACGAGTGCCCACACGTGGTGTGCCATAATACACTCGATTAAAGAGTGATGCCATGAATCCGGTGCACCAGCCGCACACCGCTGAAGTTGACATATTTCGATGTTCCCTTACGTCTTCTGTCGGAAGAGAATGATGCTTGGATAATCGCCACAGAAACGTTCGTACTTTGCCTGGGACCTCAGTCTTCCATAGCGATTTTCAAGACGATGCTTCAGTAGGGGCGGTTGAAGGGCCGGACGAGCCCTCGAGCCATGCTTCCCTCGTTATGGTCTCGTGGACCATGACCGGTGGAGCTGGCCCAGAAACGGCCCAGCCACCTGCGCGCCCGTGCTTCGACGGCCGTCGCATCCGTGGCACGTGGGGGCGACCACAGCCCAACAACAACGTTTCTTTCGACGGTGGCTTGAGAAACCATGTGTTAGTATTCTCTTCCCCCCGAGTTCAAAAAAATAAAAAAATTCTCTTCCCGCACAAAAAAAAGTGTCAGTATTCTCTTCCCCGTGAAAGAAACCACGTGTTAATTGCGAAGTACGATTGATTAGGTAATTTAAGCTTCTCGTTAAACTGTATCAAGGTTTACCATGACCCATGACCGGACTCTGGTCAACGCCAACGCCAAGGAGGACCGTTGTAGAGTGAACGGAAGGAAAACGCACACAAATTCCACGTCAAGCAGCCTACTTTCCATCCGCAAAAAAAAAAACACATTCCATGAAATAAACAGAATAAATTACATTTTAAACCACATATAGGTCTGAAAAACGTTATGTACAACGAAATATACATCTAAATATGTAGATATGAAAAGTACGAAGATCTACAAAACACGCAAAATAAAGGGTGGTGTGGGTGAGCATTTATTTTTGATCAAAATGATCATGTTTCAACTATGTTTAATTTAGGGTTGTTAGTCCTTGTAAGACAATAAGTTTTGGGGGAACCAGCACAACCCTCTAGGGGTGGCTTATCTCATTATATATAATGGATGTGTTACAATACGTACATAAGTACAGAAGCTATACATAGTCTAACACCCTCCCTCAATCTTAGCCACTTTCTAAAGAACTGAGAAGGGTAAGATTGCGCCTACAAGCCTCAAACTGTGGCAGAGGTAAAGGCTTAGTGAAGATGTCTGCAAGTTGATCCTTAGATGAGATAAACTTGATCTGGAGTTGCTTCTGTGATACACGTTCCCGTACAAAGTGATAGTCAACTTCAATGTGTTTCGTTCGGGCATGAAATACTGGATTTGCAGAAAGGTATGTAGCACCGATGTTATCACACCAAAGAATAGGAGGCTGTGGTTGAGACAAACCCAACTCCTGAAGCAAAGACTGCACCCAAATAATCTCTGCAGTAGCATTAGCCACAGCCTTGTACTCAGCTTCAGTACTGCTACGTGACACAGTAGCCTGTTTCCGAGCACTCCAGGCGATCAAATTAGGGCCAAAGAATACTGCATAACCCCCCGTGGATCGCCTGTCATCTGGGCTACCAGCCCAATCTGCATCAGAGAAGGCCGAAAGGACCCGAGAGGAAGTCGGCCGAATATGCATACCAAATGTCAGGGTGAACTGAACATAACGGAGAATGCGTTTAACAGCAGCCCAATGAGTATCTCTGGGAGCCTGAAGATACTGACAAACCCTGTTAACAGCATAAGAGATATCTGGTCTCGTGATCGTCAAGTACTGAAGTCCACCAACAATGCTCCTGTACTCTGTGGCATCCGCAGGAGACAAAAGCTCACCATCAACAGCTGTTATCTTGTCGGTAGACGACACGGGTGTGGTGGTCGGTTTGCACTTCAGCATGCCCGCTCTTTGTAACAACTCCAAGGAGTACTTCTTCTGCGTAAGGACAAGACCAGTAGCACGAGAAGTGACCTCAACTCCAAGAAAGTAGTGAAGCTTCCCAAGATCTTTGACCGCAAAATCAGCACCAAGAGAGCAGACAAGAGCATCAGCAGCATACTGAGAAGAGCTGACAAGGATAATATCATCGACATATACCAAAAGATACATAGTGACTTCTGACTTCTGTAGAAGAAATAATGAAGTGTCAGCAGTGGACGGCACAAACCCATGAGCACGAAGGGCAGAGGCAAGACGGGCATGCCAGGCACGAGGAGCTTGCTTCAAACCATATAGTGCTTTGGAGAGACGACAGATATAGTCAGGACGATCAGGATCAGAGAAACCAGGCGGCTGTTTCATATAAACCTCTTCCTCCAAAAATCCATGTAGAAAAGCATTCTGCACATCAAGTTGACGAAGTGACCAACCACGAGAAACAGCAATGGAGAGAAGAAGCCGAATAGTGGTAGGCTTGACGACAGGACTGAAGGTGTCCTCATAGTCAAGACCATGGCGCTGCCGAAAACCGCGAGCAACAAGTCGCGCTTTGTAACGCTCAATAGATCCATCCGAATGCTTCTTCACTTTGAATACCCATTTTGAGTCAATAACATTTACCCGTGGTGATGGAGGAACGAGAGTCCATGTCTTGTTACGAAGGAGAGCATGAAACTCCTGCTCCATAGCCTCGCGCCAATGTGGAATGCGCAGGGCAGCCTGATATGAGCGAGGCTCAGAAGATGGATCCGCAACAGCAGCAGCCAAACAAGCAGCCAACCAAGCAACCGTACCATCCTTACGTTCCTTAGGTTTGAAAATGCCACTGCGACTGCGTGTATGTGGTCGGGACACAGGAACCACCGAGGTCGACGGAGCAGCCTGCAACGGGCTGGAGGATGGCGACGTTGACGAGTCAGCCGGTGACGAGGAGCCAGACACAGTAGCCTCGGGCTCGGTCGGCGAAGAAGGCCGGCCCACCGGCGAAACCGGCAGAGCAGACGAAGCAGCTGGCGACGCTGGCGTCACAGACCGGGCCGATGGCGAGCCCGGCATAGTGGGCCATGGCGCGGCCGGTGTCGCGGGCCGATCCGTGGATGAAGGCGACGTGAGGACGGCGTCGCGAACCCGAGCTGCAGGCGAAGACGGCGTGACGGGCCGAGCCGCGGGTGAAGACGGCGTGACAGGCCGAGCCGCTGAAGACTCGGCGGCCGCTGGTGAAGAGGGCCGAGCCGCTGGAGACTCGGCGGTCGCTGGCGTAGCGGACCGAGCAGTGGAGATGCTCGGCGCGACGGGCTCTTCGGGTGACCATGCATGGGCACGCGAATCGATGCCATGCAACATAGGGCGATCAACGTGCCCATCAGAAGGCGGCGATGATGATGGTGAATCCTCCAACAGCTCCAAACGAACCCCACGTCCGGTTCCTGCACCATGGTTAGGTAATAGCAAAGGAGAGTATGCAACATCATCAAATTGGTCAGAAGCAACAGAGGATGAATGCAGAGATGGTGGTTCGACAGTGGACACAGGAAGTTTGGCAAAGGGAAAAACATGCTCATCAAACACGACGTCCCGAGATATATAGACACGATTAGTGGGAACATGAAGACATTTGTAACCTTTATGAAGAGAGCTATAGCCAAGAAAAACACACTTCTTAGAACGAAACTCAAGCTTGCGCTTATTATATGGACGAAGATGCGGCCAGCAAGCACACACAAATACCTTGAAAAAGGTATAATCAGGTTGTTCATTAAGGAGAACCTCAATGGGAGTCTTCATGTTTAAAACACGAGTGGGAGTACGGTTGATGAGAAAGCATGCAGTGGTGAAAGCATCACTCCAAAACCGAAACGGAACAGATGCATGGGCCAAAAGAGTAAGACCAGCTTCAACAATATGACGATGCTTACGTTCGACTGAACCATTCTGCTGATGTGTATGTGGACATGCTAAACGATGAGCTATCCCAAGCGACTGAAAGAAGGAGTTGAGGTTGCGATACTCGCCCCCCCAGTCCGACTGGACATGAACAATTTTGTGCTTGAGAAGACGTTCAACATGTTTTTGAAACTGAACAAAAATATCAAACACATCAGATTTGCGTTTAATAAGGTAAAGCCAGGTAAAGCGACTATAAGCATCAACGAAACTGATATAGTAATTATGACCACTGACAGAAGTCTGAGCAGGACCCCATACATCTGAAAACACAAGTTCTAAAGGATGTTTCACCTCACGACTGGACTCCGAAAAAGGAAGTTGATGACTCTTCCCCTGCTGACAAGCATCACACACTGCTACATCTTTATTACTAGACAAACTAGGAAGCTCATGATGACGCAAAATATGACGGACAATAGGTGTGGCCGGGTGACCAAGACGAGCATGCCACTGTGACGGAGAGACCCGAACTCCACTGAAAACACGGGCGACGCCAGGATGCTCCAGACGGTAGAGGCCCTGGCACAACCGCCCACTAAGAAAAATGTCCCTCGTGCCCCGATCCTTAATAAAAAGATCAAAAGGGTGAAATTCACAAAGCACATTATTATCACGTGTGAGTTTAGGAACTGATAGAAGATTACGGGTCACAGATGGAACTCGAAGAACATTGCGAAGCTGAAGACTCCTATTGGCATGTCTAGTGAGAAGAGATGCTTGACCAATATGAGAGATGTGCATACCTGCTCCATTGGCGGTGTGGATCTTGTCGGAGCCATGATAGGGTTCACGAGTGTGAAGCTTCCCCATCTCGCTGGTCAGATGCTCTGTCGCCCCAGAGTCCATGTACCAGTGTGGATCGATGGAGTAGGACTGAGTGTGTCCCTGTTGCTTCTGCGGCGCGGGACGATCAGCCATGGCGACCTGACGGGCATTGTTGCGTGTATCTTTGCCGTCATTGCCAAGACCAAGGAAGCTTCGCTGGAAGCGCTTATGACACTTGGAGGCCCAGTGCCCATCGCGGCCACAAAGCTGGCACACACGTGGACCGCCAGCCCCCGGTAAGGTCGCAGTAGGTGGGGGGGCCGAGGCGGGCGACGGTGGTAGCCCCAAGGGAGACCGGGGTGATGAAGAAGAGCGGCCACCCTTGGTGGCGGCGTTGGCCGAGAGGGAGCCAGTGCCCCTGGAGCGGCGTGTCTCGACCCGTTGCTCAGTGAGAAGGAGCCGAGAGAAAACCTCGTGTGCCAGCATGGGTGTCGAGTTGCCCCGCTCGTTGATGATCTCGACTAAGGCATCATACTCCTCATCAAGACCATTGACAATAAACGAGTTGAACTCGGAGTCGGTGAGGGGCTGTCCAATGGAGGCCAATGTGTCGGCGAGGCCCTTAACCTTGTTGTAGAACTCAGTGGCAGTGGAGTCAAGCTTCTGACACTCTCCAAGCTGACCACAGAGTGTAGAGACACGAGCCTGGGACTACGCTGCAAAGGTTCGCTCAAGGATGGTCCAGGCCTCATGAGACGTCTTCGCGAAGACAACAAGTCCGGCAACTGCCGGCGAGAGCGACCCCTGGATGGAGGAGAGGTTCGCCTGGTCCTGCCCCGTCCAGACGCGATGGGCCGGATTGTAGACCGGACCGTGCACGCTGTCTACCAGTGCGGGTGGGCAGGGAAGCGATCCGTCGACGTAGCCTAGCAGGTAGTGACTCCCCAAGAGCGGGAGAACCTGCGCACGCCAGAAGATGTAGTTGTCGGCGGAGAGCTTGATGGTGATGAGATGACCGAAGTGAAACGGCGGCGGCGAAGATGATCCCATCGAGGGGGCTGCCTGGGGTGCAAACACCATGGAGGCAGCCGGAGGCACCGAAGCCGATGCGGGAGGAGGCGGGACCGCAGCCAGGGCGGACGCCGCAAAGCTCGCGGCCGGGTCGGACGCCGCAAGGCCCGCGGCCGGGGTGGACGCCGCCAACCCCGCCAGCGGGGCGGTGTGATCCGCTTGCGGCAGGAGCGGCGGGACGACGCCCGCGGAGTCCGCAGCGGACGGCGGCGCCGCGGTGTGGACCACGAGGTCGCGCCCAAGCGAGGGCGCCGGCGGCGTGGAGTAGACGGAGCCGATGCTCCTGGTCCCGATCGGAGCCGGAACGGCGACGGCATCGAGCGGGAGGTTGAGCAGAGCCGCAAGAGAGGCCGGGAGGAACCCCGCAGCAGTGGAACCGGTGGTGGCGGCGCTCGACATGGCGGCGGTGAAGGCGGCGGCGGCTGCGGCGGCGGTGCGGGTATTAGGGTTTGGAAGCGGAAGCGATCGTAACCTAGCGTGATACCATGTAAGACAATAAGTTTTGGGGGAACCAGCACAACCCTCTAGGGGTGGCTTATCTCATTATATATAATGGATGTGTTACAATACGTACATAAGTACAGAAGCTATACATAGTCTAACAGTCCTCACATGCATGGACAACGGTCAGACTGATGATGCTGCTTCATCTTGTAGTTAGTCTTCTGGGCTTTGATCTTTGCAGAATTCGTCCACTAGGACGAAGTTTCAGCGTAGATTCCTATCGTTTTCTTAGAGCGGCGAGGTTATAATGTGTTACGTAAGCGCGGGGGAGTGAGATCTGGTGCCAGACACTTCAGATCGATTCAAGGGTCCAACGATGACGAGTGTGGCATCGGGGCGCCGGTTCTTAGGGGTACATGCATGAAGACTTCTCGGTTGTCATCGAGAAGGCCGGGTTGGCTCTAGTATAGGAGTTGCGATAGTGTCACGTCGGCGTCTTGTTCTGCTGGCGGTAGTGGTAGTCGATGGTCTAGATATCTTGTTGTAATTTTTATTTTGGAGTTCTTTGTACTTCTGCTGAACTTTTATAACAACGGGAGTGTATATATTCTAGTGGATCAAAACTAATACTCCTTCCGTTCCAAAATAGATGACCCAACTTTGTACTAAAGTTAGTACAAAATTGAGTCATTTATGTAGGAACGGAGGGAGTAGTTGCTAACATATAATTTGAGGATCCTCCTGCATATGAAAAGATACCATCGAGTTTTATTTCTACCATTAAATCACTGTTATTGTTGTTCATTGATGCCCCCGATATGATGTGTAAATGGATCTTAAATAATCATCTTATTTCGTACTTAGACGGATCTAAAATATTT
The DNA here is from genome assembly GCF_018294505.1 of Triticum aestivum. Classification (NCBI taxonomy): domain Eukaryota; kingdom Viridiplantae; phylum Streptophyta; class Magnoliopsida; order Poales; family Poaceae; genus Triticum; species Triticum aestivum. The sequence continues at coordinate 90,986,839 of NC_057810.1, forward strand.
TACTCAGATTTTTCATCCCAGATTGAAAGGCAAAGCTGTAACAACAATGCGATTCCCAAGTAAAGAAAAAACGTCTTATATTATACAACTACTAGCAAATTGCCCGTGCGTTGCAACGTGAGTGTATATATTCTAGTGGATCAAAATTAATACTCCCTCAGTTCCAAAATAGATGACCCAACTTTGTACTAAAGTTAGTACAAAATTGAGTCATCTATGTAGGAACGGAGGGAGTAGTTGCTAACATATAATTTGAGGATCCTCCTGCATATGAAAAGATACCATCGAGTTTTATTTCTACCGTTAAATCACTGTTATTGTTGTTCATTGATGCCCCCGATGTGATGTGTAAATGGATCTTCAATAATCATGTTATTTCATACTTAGATGGATCTAAAATATTTTACTCAGATTTTTCTTCCCAGATTGAAAGGCAAAGCTATAACAACAATGTGATTCCCAAGTAAAGAAAAAACGTCTTATATTATACAACTACTAGCAAATTGCCCGTGCACTGCAACATGAGTGTATATATTCTAGTGGATCAAAACTAATACTCCCTCCGTTCCAAAATTGATGACCCAACTATGTACTAAAGTTAGTACAAAATTGAGTCATCTATGTAGGAACGGAGGGAGTAGTTGCTAACATATAATTTGAGGATCCTCCTGCATATGAAAAGATACCATCGAGTTTTATTTCTACCGTTTAATCACTGTTATTGTTGTTCATTGATGCCCCCGATGTGATGTGTAAAACATCTGCTTTTAATACACCACCAAACTAAGCTCAGCCTGGCGCACTTGTTAGTCCGTTTAATGCTGTAGAATTCCTAGCGTCAAAACCTATAAATTTCTCAGAAAGACTAAGATTGGCTAACACTATCAATATTAAACTTTTGGACAATTGCTATCAGTTGAGAAAAACATCAGATCTCTGCACTACCAAGAACAATGCTGAAAAACTAAGATTGGTTAACACTATCAATGCTGAGAAAAACTATGGACGCCAAGGACAATGAGTCTATTATCCCATGCAACACAATGATCTGAAATGTATTTCACTTTCATGTATATTCTTATGAAGATAGAGGTTGGAAGAAAATCTAGACATATCATAGGAAAAGAGAATATGAATGTTTAAGTTACTGCAATTTAGTTGGCCAAAACAATATTTACTGACCAAGGAAATCTATTTTATTTAACTCGACAAGAAGCATCTTCAGAACCAGCACTCGCACATATTAGCCACCAAAAGTTACAACTCAGATTTAATTCATGGAAGTAAATGAAAATTCAGGATAGCATGTTAGCCACCAAATTACTGTACTTCTCACAAAGGTTTATGTAAGAATGTTCTTTGGACTCATTTTTTAAATGACTCAGATAGTTGGTCTGATTACTGAAGCCTGGCAAAAAGATGAAACTCATGGGCACTAACACCCATGGTTTATTGATATAGGAGAAGCATCCCTTGTGAGAAACCAGAAATTCGTCCCCGACGTGGCTCGAACCCTGATTGCTGGAGACGCCACTGCGCTCCCTTGCCACTAGGCTACAACCTAGTTCTCAAGCCTGGCAAAAAGATAAGTAAAACAAATGAAGCAAGCACAAAAGAAGAAGAAAAACAAGAAGGCCTGAGATTCTTATTGGATCGGCAGAATACAAGTACACAGGAAATCAAATTATCAAGTTGACAAGTGCAACAATAATAAACGCAATACGTCACCCGGGTATCCTTCTTGGCCCAGCCATCAGTGGCGAGTTGCCCCGTCCCCGACGCATCAACATAAGCTTGTCAGATCGATTACTAATGTTAGATAATAACGAGAAATAAATGAGACAAAGAGACACGGATTTTTACGTGGAAACCCTTGCGGAGAAAATCACAGAACGCACGAAGGCGTATCACTATAATTGGAAAGAGTATTACATTACACGAGAGGACAAACCCTCTAAGTGCTAATCTGGTGGAGATCTCTCATCTATTCTATGACTAGCTGGTACTATATAAAGGGGCAAACAACTCTCCTTTTTGGTGGACACGAAACAGAGTTGTAGTCATGCTACGTCTAGCACGGTTGGCATGCCATAGTCCGATAGAACTCCATCTATAGTAGAACACTTGTATGGGATTCGAAACACAATAAAATAACACTTCACCTTGAGACGAAATCCCTTACAATAATCATAGATAGCATCAACTCCTCAATTAAAGTCATCACAAGTAAACCTTGTGACTGGAAACGTCCATAGGACTAATAAACTTCTCATGAAGTCGTATTTAGCAAATCAATCAGTAGGTCGTCCAGAAAACAGCACAACTATCAACAAAGTAGACTAACAAAACTTGGTCTCCCAATAAAAGTCTGAGTCTGTGCCACTGACCTAAAAAACTAAAATTGCTCAATCATCAAATGACATAAGTCATCATATCTCCTGTGGTGCCTGAACGAGCACATAGCTCATAATGCGACATCTAGGCGCACATCGCATTGTGAAGAACTCATCTCATGGAATCTGAACGTGCTTCAAAACAGAAAGCACAAACCTCAGCAAACAATACTCATGCAAGAGTATATGGTACGGACGGCATCGCGTGCAACCAAAAACTGCCGACTTGTAGTGGTTAATGAAAAATCCATGACATGATCATAAACTGTCCTTGTAAAACAATTGTCGGATGAAGGAACCATCTTAACATGCAACGGAGTTTCAACTCTGCAATAGACCCCTCTTGAAAGAGCAAAGACAACTAAATTGCACTTGAAACTTAACAGCGCTAAATGCTGTAGTATCTAGCAGAAACAAATCAATCTCCTTCTTGCACCTCAACTGATTCTCATCACGAACATGAATATCAAAACAAAACTTTCACATGCCTAACAGCAAAAAACTATGGAGAGAATAGTGTATATGCTGGCTACCAACAGGCTTAATAATTACCTCCTTCATACCCTTTTTTTCTTGATAACTGAATTGTGTTCTTCAAATAACTGCAGCAATATTACATCCATTATCCTGACGGGCCATAATCCTCAAAAACTCCACCTTGAAGAAAAACTGAGTGCATCCTGATAATTGGTTTGGGCCAACAACGCTCGCATCTCGACTTGCCATAGAGTAAACCGTGTGTCACGATCCAGCAGCGAAACATCGTACTTCATGGATGTCATGAGTAGATTAAATCTGTGTTCACAAAATAGTACAAGCCGATAGAAAAATTCTTGACAGAATTAATATGCATATCAGACAAAAAATAGGATAAATAGCACCTGCTAGTGTTTACGGGAGCAACGGGGTATACTACACAATAATCAACGTGCACTGTAACCTTCAAGTGATGAACAGGAGCAGTAGTACTACCACGGAGGACTTGAAATCAATCGATCTCGGAGAACGAGCTGATATGTTGGAATTGCTCACGTACTAGAAGCGAGTATACCAAAGATTGATTGACTGGGTCACGGGGAGATGTAGCAGCTTGAACACGGGAACAAAAAATCTGATCTGTAGAGCAGCCTCGGCGTCCACGTGTGGAGTAGTAGCAGCTACAGTATGATCACGTGAACTAGAACTACTACTAGTCAAAGTACTAATCGGGTGGCTTTTGTCTCCAAGTAGTAGCAGTGACCCGGTGGATCGGTTTGCTCCTCGGGAGTCTGTACGTGAGTTGAGCAGCAGCTGCAAATCTCCTCGGGACTTTGAACGAGCAGCAACAGCAACTCGGCGGATCGCTGCTCCACAATTTGGATTCACAGTGAAAAGTACTTGCGGCTGCCTCGGAACTTGAAGCCTGTACGTAGACGGGAATACGTGGCAGTGATGTCCTGTCGTTCTCGGCTTCGTGGCGGCGGCAGCAGCAGACATCGATCCGACTTCGGATTCGTCGGATCGCCTGAGACGCGTGCGGCGGCACACGTAACCCTAATTCTCTCGTCTAGAAAATCTCATATAGAAACCTCAGCTCTGTATACTACTTGTTAGATAATAACAAGAAATAAACGAAACAAAGAGACACGGATTTTTACGTGGAAATCCTTGCGGGGAAAAATCACGAAACGCACGAAGGCGTATCACTATAATTGGAAGGAGTATTACATTACACGAGAGGACAAACCCTCTACGTGCTAATCTGGTGGAGTTCTCTCTCATCTATTCTATGACTAGCTAGCTGGTACTATATAAAGGGGCAAACAACTCTCTTTTTTGGTGGACACGAAACAGAGTTGTAGTCATGCTACATCTAACACGGTTGGCATGCCATAGTTCGGTAGGACTCCATCTGTAGTATAACACTTGTATGGGATTCGAAACACAATAAAATAACAACTAAGACTTTCGCTTTCCGGCCAGATGCGTTTGATTGATTCCAGCCAGATTACCTTGACGCCAGAAAGGACTCGATAAAAACTGCATCAACCTATTATGCTCATCAAGACATGAGCTTTGCCACGTCTGGGAACACACAGCAACACACAACAACACGTGACCATTGTAGCGTGTCTAGCGGAAACACCGTCCCTAGTTCGCACTCCAGTCCCGCAGCGCGCTAAGTTATCGCCGCCATGCGCGTGCGCACATCTGTCGGAGAGAGAGAGAGAGAGAGAGGGAGAGAGAGCCGCTACCGCTGCCCTCGATCTACGATGGCCACCACACGAGAGAATAGATGTAGAGTACTGCAATGTGTCGCAGCGGGGGAGCTTGAAGATGAGAAGAACGTCAGCGGACGACGAACCTTGGAGTGTGAGGGCGGCGGCGCTAGGGCATCAGGCGAGGAGGAAGATGGGATCTGGAGAGCTCTCTTTAGAAGATGAAGAAGCCCACTAACATAGCCCACGCAGGCAACGACGGCTGAGGCGTGGTGGTGGAACGAAAAAACTTGGAAGGGGGATCACGTAGGGAAAGCCAAAGGAAAAAAACTGGTGGGACAAAGGCCGAAAAAAAAAAAACCAAAGAGGTGGGAGGACGGAAAGGAGAACGTAAGAGGGGAGAGGAAACCTCACGTGTCTTTTAGGTAGTAGAGGAAAAAGAATTCTATGAGACCAGGTCTCACGGGTTAGCAGGTGAGACCCATCCTGATAGATGACACGTGACATTTACAAATCACAAAGCATCTACCACACCTCCACCTGAAATCAGGGGGAAAAGATTAGATATTTTGTGATTTGTGAATGCCACGTGTCATCCATCAGGGCGGGTCTCACCTGCTTTATATGAGACCTGATCTTATATAAAAAAATTTCATAGTAGAGAGTAGAGAAGAGATACTTTGATTGTAAAAAAAATGAAATACATTTTAGACAAATAAAAAGACACACAATTAGTTTTTTGTTGAATTGTTTTTTGACGAAAAAATAAGAAGGAATAAAGAGCTTTATTGCTCAATTGTCAAAGAACAATCATATGTAAATTCCACTTTAAACATTCTAATTTCTCCACATGTAAGAAAACCCCTAGAAGACCCAATGCGTCTTCGGTAAACATGCATGCATCTTTTGGGTCACATGTGTATGGGTTCACACTTCATAACAGGTCCAAAAACATTGAATTTTTTCAAAGTTTTGGAAGTCAGGTCCAAGCTCACCCAACCAGAGCAACCATAGCATGATACTTTTGTTTGTTCTTTCGTTCTCTTCAGTGGACATGAACTCATGATTGGACGAGCACTAGCAAGAGTGGTGCGTGGGGCAGGCATCCACTACCAAGTGGATGGTGGCGGTTAGCGACGAGCAAGCCTTGGAGGATGGTGAGGTGTGATACGTCTCCGTCGTATCTATAATTTTTGATTGTTTCATGTCAATATTCTTCAACTTTCATATACTTTTGGCAATTTTTTATATTATTTTTAAAACTAACATATTGATCCAGTGTCCAGTGTCAGTTCCTGTTTGTTGCATGTTTTATGTTTCGCAGAAAACCAATATCAAACGGAATCCAAACGGGATAAAAACGGACGGAGAATTATTTTGGAATATTTGGGATTTTCCGGAGGAAGAATCAACGCGAAACGGTGTCCGGGGTGGCCACGAGACAGGGGGGTGCGCCCTCCCCCCTGGGCGCGCCCTGGACTCTCGTGGGCCACCCGTAAGGCGGTTGACGCTCTTCTTTTGCCGCAAGAAAGCTAATTTTACGAGAAAAATCTGGACGAAAGATTCACCCCAATCGAAGTTACGGATCTCCAGATATAAAGGAAACGGTGAAGGGGAAGAAACAGAGAACGCAGAAACAGAGAGATAGATCCAATCTTGGAGGGGCTCTCGCCCCTCCAAGCCATGAAAGCCAAGGACCAGAGGGGAAACCCTTCTCCCATCTAGGGAGGAGGTCAAGGAAGAAGAAGAAGAAGGGGGGGGGGCCTCTCCCCTTTGCTTCCGGTGGCGCCGGAACGCTGCTGGGGGCCATCATCATCACCGCGATCTTCACCAACACCTCCATCATCTTCACCAACATCTCCATCACCTTCCCCCATCTATATTCAGCGGTCCACTCTCCCGCATCCCGCTGTACCCTCTACTTAAACATGGTGCTTTATGCTTCATATTATTATCCAATGATGTGTTGCCATCCTATGATGTCTGAGTAGATTTTCGTTGTCCTATCGATGATTGATGAATTGCTATGATTGGTTTGAGTTGCATGTTTTATTATTGGTGCTGTTCTATGGTGCCTTCCGTGTCGCGCAAGCATGAGGGATTCCCGCTGTAGGGTGTTGCAATGCGTTCATGATTTGCTTATAGTGGGTTGCGTGAGTGACTGAAAAACAAATCCGAGTAAGGGGATTGTTGCGTATGGGATAAAGGGGACTTGATACTTTAATGCTATGGTTGGATTTTACCTTAATGAATCTTTAGTAGTTGCGGATGCTTGCTAGAGTTCCAATCATAAGTGCATATGATCCAAGTAGAGAAAGTATGTTAGCTTATGCCTCTTCCTCAAATAGAATTGCAATAGTGATTATCGGTCTAGTAACATAGTCAATTGCTTAGGGACAATTCCACAACTCGTACCACCATTTTTCTACACTCGCTATATTTACTTTATTGCATCTTTATCTAAACAGCACCTCCTTTTTATTTACATGTTCTTTATTATCTTGCAAACCTATTCTATCACACCTACAAAGTACTTCTAGTTTCATACTTGCTCTAGGTAAAGCGAACGTCAAGCGTGCGTAGAGTCGTATCAGTGGCCGATAGGACTTGAGAGAGTATTTGTTCTACATTTAGCTCCTCGTTGGGTTCGACACTCTTACTTATCGAAAAAGGCTACAACTATCTCGTATACTTGCGGGTTATCAAGACCTTTTTCTGGCGCCGTTGCCGGGGAGTCATAGCGTGGGGTGAATATTCTCGTGTGTGCTTGTTTGCTTTATCACTAAGTAATTTTTATTTGCTGTTCTTAGTTGTTCTCTATCTTTAGTTATGGATATGGAACACAAAATACCAAAAAAATTAGAGGTACTTGCTACTCATGTAGATGGGTAACTCCTAAAATCCCCGATTCTCATTATGTGTAAGATATTATGTACTACTTTGATAATCATGAGAAAACCCCATTCAACTTTATAATGGGAGACACGTTGGATCAACGTGAATACTTTAGGGATTATCGCTCGACACAAAAAGGGAAACTATTATGGGATCAATTTATTATGTTGCGTTGGTATGCCTGGAATCTATGCTTGAGATATGATATTACTTGTTGCTCTAGGATGAAGGCTCCACACCTTCCCTTTTCATGCAAATTTAGTGATAATGAAACATTAGCTTCTTATGCTAATGGTATATATGATTACTATGATGTGGAACAAATAGAAGAATTTGTTGCTTTTAAGCTGCTTATGAAATTGAAGCTTTGTTTGAAAAGTATGAAGCTTTTGATGATGATGGTTATAGGCCTGAAACTCTTGCTATACTTAGATATTGCTATGAAAATTATGAATACAATTATTATATTAATGCTTTTATGAAGAAAGTCTCCGCTGTCCAAGAAGAGACTAATATTTTGCAGAAAGCTACGGAAGAAGAAATTGATGAAACAGTGAGCTCATTGGATGAAAAAGACGATGAGGAGAGCAAAGAATAAAAGGAGGAAGAGCGGATTAGCTACCCATGCCCACCTTCTAATGAGAGTAACCCTCCAGCTCATACATTATTTAATTCCCTTTCATGCTTACCGAAAGATGATTGCTATGATCCCTTGAATTTGTTTGAAATATCCCTTTTTTATGATGCTTGCTATGCTTGTGGCCAAGATGCCAATATGAATTATGCTTATGGAGATGGACTTGCTATAGTTCCTTATGTTAAACATGAAATTGTTGCTATTGCACCCACGCATGATAGTCCTATTATCTTTTTGAATTCTCCAAACTACACTATATCGAAGAAATTTGTGCTTATTAAGAATTACATTGATGGGTTGCCTTTTACCATTGCACATGATGATTTTGATAGATGTAATATGCATGTGCTTGCTGCTCCTACTTGCAATTATTATGAGAGAGGAACTTTATCTCCACCTCTTTATGTTTCCAATACGATAGAATTGCAAGAAACTGTCTATACTATGCATTGGCCTTTACTATGTGTGCATGAATTGTTTTTTTATGACATGCCGATGAATAGGACAAGAGTTAGACTTCGTTGTTGCTTGATATATGTTACTTTGTGCTCACTACTAAATTACAAATCATTGTTAATTAAAATTGGCTTTGATATACCTTGGGATCCGGGTGGATTCGTTACTTGAGCACTAAATGCCTAGCTTAATGGCTTTAAAGAAAGCGCTGCCAGGGAGACAACCCGGAAGTTTTAGAGAGTCATCTATTTCTGTTGAGTGCTTTCATATAGTTTAAAAACACAAAAATAAATAGGGGAACCTAAAAACTTTTTAAAAAGGAAAGTGAAAGTGAGAGAGACAAGCATTGTTGAAGTGGGAGCTAGCCTTGAACTTTGTTCATGCTCACGGAAACTTTGTGAATCTTGATTGCAGAAAATTTTCAACAAAAATAATTATCCCCTTGTAAAATTCCATTGTATTATAAAAATAATATACCGAGGTTTGCCTTTAGGATGTTTACAATGCTTGTTGGTTTGTACGGTGCTGGACAGAAACTTTGGTTGTAGTACGCGATTTTACATTTTTAACTGAAACGCAAATTGGTACTGATTCTTTTTGCACTGTATTTCTGTAGAATTTGTTTATTTTTCATAATTTTGGTAGAATGTTTTGGGTAACAGAAGTATGGTGGATGTTCAGATTGCTACAGACTGTTCTGTTTTTGACAGATTCTGTTTTTGATGCATAGTTTGCTTGTTTTGATGAATCTATCAATTTATATTAGTGGATTAAGACATGGAAAAGTTATATTACAGTAGACACAATGCAAAAACAAAATATGAATTAGTTTGCAACAGTACTTAGAGTGGTGATTTGCTTTATTATACTAACGGATCTTACCGAGTTTTCTGTTGAAGTTTTTGTGTGGATGTAGTGTCTAATCGAGGATGTCTCGATATGAGGAAAAGGAAGAGAGGCAAGAGCTCAAGCTTGGGGATGTAGGGGAACGCAGCAGAAAACAAATTTTTTTTGACCTACGCACCAGCCCAGGACCACTATGGAGACTGCATACATGGTTTGATCTTTTTCGTTACCGACTCGTAGCGCAGCGGGAAGTAGAGTCGATGACGAACGGCGGTGCAGATCCCCGCAGCTAGGATTTACAACCTCCCAACCACGAGGATGTATACCCTCATCCGCTCCTCAGACAGCCCTCCGGGA
>NC_057810.1:90996984-91011850 GCF_018294505.1 Triticum aestivum
CCCTTCGGGAGGACCTTCGAAACTCGAACGGTCACTCGGACAGCCCTTCGGGAGGACCTTCAAAACTCGGACGGTCACACGGACAGCCCTTCGGGAGGCACTCACGAACTAAGACCGAAACTACGATCTCTCTACAGAGTTGCACACATACGGTGTCATCTATCCAGCAGGGCTTCACCGTCCAGAACTAGTTCCTGCCGGAACCCAGACAGCCTTTCGGCTCTCCGAAACTATTTCGCTGGGAGGGAGAGAAGAAGCCAGATCATTGCATGGCACTTGTATGAGAGCAAAGGGGATGAGTGTGGAGGGCTTCCCCTCCACCTCTATTTATAGGAAATCGCAAGGGGTAGGGTAGTTTCACACAAAAACCCAAAATGCACATGAATGAAGTCCTTCCACAAGGACCTAGGAGTGAAACCAATGAACAAGAGGGTCCTCAAGGGGGGATACCCCATGTGGCCGGCCACACCCCCATGAGGGGCCCAAAAAATGGCTCCTATCCATCCATGTCATCCCCAAGATCTTTTGGAGCAAAGCCCCAAAAGGTGGCTTTCCATAAAGTAACCATAAAGCTGATTTTCACTATTCATGACGACATTTTTCAGCGTCTGGTCGAACTAAAAATATTTATGTGGGCCAAGAACATTTCCAGTACCCACTAAAATGATTTTCAACGCGTTCCGAAACAATTCTGGTTTTAGTGATTTTCATCTGCGAAACGCATCTAAAGTGGCTCCGGCTGCTCTGGAACATTTCTGGTTTTTATCTCAGAAAATTCCAAAAAGCTTCCAAAATGATTGTGGCACCCTTCAAGAATTATCAGGCATTTTCCGAAACCAAATTGACTTAATGGTATATCCCGAAACAACTTTTCTATATCATCGAAACTCATCCGATGACCTCTCTCTGCGATATGATTCCGCTGACAGAAACTTTTCCGATGTCCAAAACTTTTTCGGTGATTTTCTCTCAGACTCCCTGTCTAGTATTCAACAGATAGATGACCCTTAATTGTGTGACCCTATAGGTTCGGTGAAGTATAGACATGACCCGGAACCCCTTCCGATCAATGATCAACATCGGAGCCGTGGACACCCATATTGACCCCTATACCCACACGAATGAATATTCGAGTGAACCTCCAGTTGCCGTGTGCTATTCCTGTTGCTTCGCGATATGTTACATAGACCCGAGGTGAGATTTACTTGCATCCCCGTGGATCAACAATTTGTCCACTATGCTAGTTACATCGTTACTGGTTTTGTTCTCTTTTCTCGTTTCCGTGTTCTGGCATCCCTGTGATCAAATCACACTGTGTCTGGCCAGACGATGATGAATACCATAACACCAAGAGGGCCCGAGAATATCTCTCCATGCTTGGAGGAGCAAATCCCAATCTTGAGCTATCAAGTTACTTGACACACTTTTCCATGAACCCGTAAGCCGCCGTAATAGCCACCCATTTACGGATGACGTTTAACAAACCCCAAAGTTCATGAAGCAAGCATGAAGAAACTCGATACTCTCATGGTCTAAGGAATCATGCAAACGTTAACCATCTCTGTGTTATTTACCATTAACTTGTGACAAATGAATCTCATAGCATAACATCAAACCGGGTCGATTCAACACAAATGTTCTCTTAACATTGTGCCCTCAAAGTTGCTGGCATAGACATGCCCATGATCAGGAAAACGGAACCATCATGCAACACTTGAGCTAGTCTTAGAGGCCAAACTAGGAATACTTCTTACAGTTTATTATTCCACACGTGCATATGAGTCTTCCTTCGAGCCTCGTGGATATTGCAGACTCGAGAATCATTGCAGTTATAGCATGGAACATAAACATAATTATGAACTCAGAGATAAATAATATCATTTATTATTGCCTCTAGGGCATATCTCCTATAGACTCCCACTTGCACTAGAGTCAATAATCTAGTCAATGCTAATGCACTTTACACCTATGGCACATTGGTGTAAATATGCTTCGCTTGTGGTATAGCCTGATGTCCAACGGATCTGACGACTTCAGCTCCGTGTGTATCTTTGCATATCCTCGCGTCTTCACGCTTTCACAAAATTCATATTTTGTGCGGACTTGGCTTTGTATAAATGTGAATCACAGGTTGAACCTGGATTCCTCAGACTGAGTTATGGAGAAACTACCTGCAGTAGTGTCCCATTGACAAAAGCCATCTTGGAACCATACTAAGTTCATGAATGAACTATATGATTCAACATCTTGTTTGTCGCTTCTAAAGCGTCAACATACTTAGTCATTTGTTATAGAATTCGCCACAGTATCCTGTTGGGAACAATTTCCAACTATCGTGCCACCATATTGTGTATTACACAAAATCCTTAACTTAAATCAAAAATCGCATGGAGAAAAGATGAAGACCATATCGATGTAACATTTTACAACAAACTCTTCATGATCTCTGCTTGCGAGAAAACATATCATCAGTACTTACTCTAGTACTCAATGACATCTTTCACTGTTGTCCCATGATCAGTACTTTGATCACTTTAGTATCCATACTTGCAACATCTTGGGAGTATTGGACATATCTGGTTGTTTTACATACCATGGAATACATGATTAATCCAAACACAAAAGTGTGTGGAATCTGCATCATGTATTTTGCTCATCAGTGTTTTGGGACACTGATTCTTGCAAAAACTCTTTCCATGTGACTTCGGCAAGAATCACTCCTTGTCGTTCTTAGTGCTAAATGGTTTTAGCATCTTGTCAATATGTATTTATTGCTTAGCCCTATTAGGTAAATCTATCTCCATAGATCATCATGCCTAATATCAAGGCTATTTAGCCTAAGCACTTCATCGAAAAACTATTTTCAAATGAAGTCCTAATTCGTGTCAAGAAATTTATTTCCAATTACCAATGTGTCAAGCACACAAGGTTTTTAGAAATATTATTGCGCTCCCACTTACTTTCTTGGATTACAAGCATCTTCGTTACCCATTGATGAAGTCAAAACCCCTTTTGAGCATTTCATCAAAACACGAAGATTCCAACTCCATTTTGCTCTCTTCTGTCCATCGCTGGAACTCTGAAGTTTGCATCCTTACTAGCATCCTCTGGATTGACAAACTACTTTGAACTGTATCACATACAAGTCCTAGGTTTCATTTCCATCAGATGGAAATCCTTTTGTCATCCACGTTTCATATCTCAAGATTGAAATATGTATTAATTGCTAGTTCAACCCGAACCGACTTTAAGCATTGCTACGATGAAACAACCTCATCGTAGTCAACTCCTTAAACTTATGGATAAACATTTTTATCCGTATCAGTTTTAAGTTTCATAAATATTCGTTAGACTCTAAGTCTTCCGAAAGGTGTATCAAGGTTTTAATCTTGAATCACTTATATGGAAACTAACTCGGTTTGTATTGGCATTTAGCCAATTCTGGAGTCAGGGCCCATCAATTCTTCCTTGTGTATCATAGGTATACTGTTGTTCAACAACAATATCTCATCTGCGCACCTGAGAGGTTTGCACGAGCCTTGCCTACGTGGTTCAACTGCAAGTTCGACCGAAGTTCATACATTTTATTGTAGAGACTTCCGTATCAGTCGCAGTAGGAAACTCTGGAATTACTTCCAAGGTCTCTTTCCTTTGATCTGATGACGAAGATATTGTTTATCTCGTCGAGTTGCACTATTCTCCCACTCACCTTTTTGAAAGAACCATTCTCTTTAAAAGCATACCGTTTCGTGGCAAAACTATTTGCCTCGGTATAGTGAGGGAGGAGTACCCAATGACTTGGGATAACCTACAAAGTAGCACTTGTCTGTTTGGAATAGGTTTGTAACCTTTTACACAAGCCCCATATTCCAAATGTTTAAGAAAAGATATAACATGGTTGGGCGTACCATACCATGGTGTCATTTCAACAGACCCGATGGAGCTCTTTTCAGTGTAAAAGCCGCAGTCTCTAAAGCATCACTCTTTAAAAGGGGTAATGCCAAATTTATTTATGTCATCTTTGATCTTACCATGTCATAAATGGTTTGATTACATCTTCACAGACTTTCCACTTGCAGTGGTATTCTGGGAAGTGCAAGTTATGAATCCCCTTTCACAACTCATCACACATTCGCTAAACTTGTAACTCAAATATTCCTTTCTGCAATCAAATTGTAGAAACATAATTTTCTTGTTACAATAACTTCTACTTCATTTCTGAAAACCTTTCGAATGATTTCAAAAGATCCAGACTTACGTCTCATCAAGTAAATATCCATATATCTACTTGAGCCATTTCTGAAGATAGATAAATCCACTACTTGCAACATTTATCGGACTACATACATCAAATGTATGATCACCAATAAGTTTGTTGTTCATTCTTTATTGCCTGTGAACGGTATTTCAGTCACTTCACCTTTCGGAGGAAAGTTGCAAGTGTCAGATGATTCAAAATCAAATGACTTCAAAATCCATCATAATGGAATTTTCCATGCGGGTTTCCCCAAATGTGACCAAATGTAGTGCCACACTTATGTGGTATTCTTTTAGTCTTGCGACATTTAGCGTCAGTGTTATGGATGTATCATATTACCATCAATATTCATAACATACATCCCATCTTGGATGGAAGCATGGCCCTTCATGTTATTCATAATACTGAACAACAATTGTTGTTTTTATGAATAACCTCTCTTGCAAAAACATTGTGCAATGGGCTAGAGTGTATGAAACTCTAAAATGAATTATGAAAATAAACCTAGAGGTAATGTATTATTATCAATATTCATAACATACATCTCATTCATAATGAAAGTATGGCCCTTATGTTATTCATAACACTGAACATGAAAAGTTCTCTTATGAACAACCTTCTTGCAAGATACCTTATGCAATGGGCTAGAGTGTGAAACTCTAAATGAATTATGAAAATAAATACAGACGGTAATACACCAATGGAAAGTATAGTAACATTTACTATGTTCCCTGTGTATACCTAAACCTCATTCCTGGCTAGCCTTTCAGGCCATAGCAGTTCTTACATCGAGTTGCAACAGAATGCAATCGAGTGGGTATCTTTGTGATTAACTCACAATACCCAAAACTCAATGATTAACAATTTAATCATAATTCCCAAGAACTATATCTTTGACCAGCCTTCTATACATCAAAAACTTGTATGACATTCATACATGAGCTGGATATTCCAGTCTTCTTTCTATTTGCCTTTATACTTCTAACAGTTTAACTTTTAGTATTTCTCCTACTCTCAGAAGAAGCACCCAACTTAAGAGTGGCGTTAGCCCCGGACTTCCTAGGCGTGAAAGTCTCACTAACACCCTTCGGACACTTCCTTTCTCTTTAAGTTGTTGTTTTATTCACCTTTCATCATATGACAGGCGTTCTTCTGGATCCCTTTCCCAACAGTCAAATGCATAGTAAACACTTTTACTAATACTTGCAAACAAACATTACTTTGGATATTTCATATCTTTCAGCCTTTGTTTGTATCTGAAAATTAATTTTCAGTTCCATGAATATCATATAACTGTCCCAACTTTCGAAGTTTGGGTTTCATGGAAGCAAACATATTCCACTTGACCGTAACAGAATTCTAGCTTTTGGATCGAAGGACGGGAGTCACATGATCCATAGCATTAGCGGGAGGATACGGAAAGCATGCGATAGGACAAAGTCCTTCTCGACACTTTTGAGGACAATCCTCACATTACGTTACCAATTGTAAAGTTTTTAACCAGATATTTAACAGCTATTCAATTTTAACAGGAAAGGTGGAAATGCGAGCCATTATTCTACAACTATTTTGCAAGAAACACTTAGACAGTGTTCATAATTAATTTCACTGAGAATTAAGCATGTTAATTCAACAGTGCGCTCCCACTCAAATCAATATCTCTCATAATTAATTTTGAGTGATACAAGATCCAGACTTCAACTCATCGTCATAGAATCATCATCTCATAACGGGAATTTTAATCGGTAGGCCAACTTGCCGATCACATCTCTATGTGACTCTTGCTCATCTTTCGATGCGTGTGTTTCGAGCTCAGGACGATCCTGCCATGAACATCAAGACAACCAAGTGATCTTGCTGCGAGGTCTGACCTCACCCGCCTCACACTTCTCTAATCGTTCGTACCCATGCATCCATGGCGCACCCCGAAAAGATAGGTGCCGTGACGGTGCTACACTTGGGAGAACACTAACTACTTGATATTTTAGTGAGAGATCACCCTAATAAAAGCGAGTACCGCGCAATCAAGAAGGGTGCATCATAAGGGATAAACATCTCAGGCAATTCATAATAGCATGATATGGTATAGCCCTTTCTGACGGAGAAGTCTTTCATTTCTTCGTCTTCGGCATTTGCGTCGGTGTTCACCTTCATGAAGATTTCCACCACCTTGTCGGTGCACCAGATAATATTGCTATCTCCATAGCTAATAAAATAAGTGCATTACTTAAGGTTGACACACAGGTCACTAAAGTGACAATCATATGGCTCCAGCCATCATGCCGAATCATGACACGCAGGTCATGTTAATCAATTTACATCATATAGTCATCTCATACATAATCAAATTGAATATGAGCATTGCTATACCACATCACATGCACATGCAAACCCTCCTGCAAAACCAAGTTAGACGTTTCTAATCGGTTCATGCAAACTTGTTTTTCGTGGCTTCTAAGGTTTCGACTTAAACAATAGCTACCAACGTTTTATCATCAAGTATGATTATTCAAGTTGCTAGATTAACATCTCGGGGTGTATGAAACACGAGATAGTTAAATCTCGAGCCCCATACTAAACTTCGTCATACGCATGACCCCCGTGCAGATCATATCTGCAATGCCCTTTCATCTGCGAATTTCATCTTTCTTTTGACTACGGCAGAACCCAAAGAACTGATAGCACTTCCATGATCAATCAGGATCACGGATTGCCAGAACTTTGTCAAATTCCACCATGCTGTCTCGAGATTGAGCAAACGCAAATTCTAGGGAAGCAACAAGAACATCGGGTAACAAATTTCATCTGTCACCCGCATAAATAATTTTCAGCAATAGATCTCATCTACTCCAAAATTATATTATGCAATACCCATACATCTCCATGTATTCTAGATCGTAACCTGCATCTATGCATAGCACGGCTCTTGATGCCACTATAGGGGAACGCAGCAGAAAACAAAAAATTTCCGACCTACGCACCAGCCCAGGACCACTATGGAGACTGCATACATGGTTTGATCTTTTTTGTTACCGACTCGTAGCGCAGCGGGAAGTAGAGTCGATGACGAACGGCGGTGCAGATCCCCGCAGCTAGGATTTACAACCTCCCAACCGCGAGGATGTATACCCTCATCCGCTCCTCAGACAGCCCTCTGGGAGACGGTCGAACAGCCCCCCCTCCCCCGGACGGTGTCGCAGACAGCCCTTCGGGAGGACCTTCGAAACTCAAACGGTCACTCGGACAGCCCTTCGGGAGGACCTTCAAAACTCGGACGGTCACACGGACAGTGATGGGGTCATGTACCTAGGGTAGGGTCACAGACCTGATCTAAGTACCCTGCCCAAGGACACCCTTAGAAGAGGTCACCTTCCAGTCGACCAACGAGGGATTCACTCGACTGACTTGAAGGACTCGACCACGAAGACTCACTCGACTACCAGGAGGTCAAAAGGCACTCTGCACTGCAACGGCCTGTAGTTAAGTAGACTTTATGATAGTTAAGACACTTTATGTGGGATGTTACCAGTAACGCCTCGGACTAAATACACCTTAAACCCTTCATTACGTGGGCTGGCTGGGGTCCTGGCGCACTCTATATAAGCCACCCCCCTCCACAGGCAGAGGGGTTCGGCACCCTGTAACTCATATACACATAATCCACTCGACCGCCTCCGGGCTCCGAGACGTAGGGCTTTTACTTCCTCCGAGAAGGGCCTGAACTCGTACATCTCTTGTGTTACAACCTCTCCATAGCTAGGACCTTGCCTCTCCATACCTACCCCCACTCTACTGTCAGACTTAGAACCACGACAGTTGGCGCCCACCGTGGGGCAGGTGTTTTAGCGATTTTGTGGAGAAGTTGCGGTTCTTCCGAGTACTTTTATCATGATGACTGCTGGAGTTTTGGTTGAGGGTCGAGAGATTCGTCTCGGTGCTCTCACCTTCGTCGCCGACGACTCCGCCTGTCTCCAGGAGGCTCCACTCGATGTCGATGCGCTCCCCGTCCGCGGTGCGACGCATTTTCGCGCATGTGTCCGCGGCGTTCTGCTGCGGCAACCGTCGACTCCGTATCGGTCGACTCCCCCATCGACCACCCTCCCGGTCTCCCGCCAGCGCAAGCGCTCGGGCCGGTCGAGACTTCAGCGGTGGGTGAGGCACGCGGTGGCTCGCCAGACGGCCACCACCCAAGTTGCGGCAATCGAGCCCAACGAATCTCTCTACGGCCTGTTCGATCTGTCGACTAGCTCCGTAGAGACTGCATCCGAGTGCGATAGCAGTGATCCAGCGGCGGAAATCCTGATGGTCGACGGGCCCCGCAGTCCCCCTGGCTTCGCCCGTGATGGTGGGGCAGGCGACGGAGGCGACCCCGCACGAGACCACGAAGAGTACCAGCCCGAGCCACTCGACTCTCTGCAAAGAGAGGAACTTCGCCGCAGGAATGTGGATGCCCTGCGTACTCCCATCGCAGGAGAAACCCCCGAGGCTCGCGCCTTGGAGGAGGCACGTTTGGCCAATTTGGCCGAACGCACTCGACTGGAGAATCTTCAGCGAGCACTCGACGAGCGCGCGCGGCAACGAGTTCCCAACACCAGTCGACGTCAACTCTTCCCGCCGACTCAGGTATATCGAACCCCAATCCAAAATTTAGCAGCTGCGACCCGTATAGCAGAGTCCATCCAGCCCTCTCAGTCGGAAGCTGGCAGAGGCTTGATGCAGATCAGGGATCTGCTCCGGGCAGCAGGAGATCAGAATTCGGCCGTGTCACAGTCGCGCAACAGAATTCACAGTCGATCTGTCGCTGCGAATACGGTTCAGTCGGCTCATAGCCCCAGATCGCCTCCGCGGCGTGAAGGGCGCGAGAATCGGCGAGACCAATATGGTGACCGACTCGACCGAGACGATAGGCGTCGAGTGCCCAATTCCCCTCCGAGGGGTGGGTCTTACGCTCCTCGGCAGCAAGATGACAGGCGTCAGCTCAGTGCAGGACGAAGAGTTCCAGTCGACCCCAGAGAACCAGGCTTTGATGCGCGATCCATTATCGTGCAAGGCTTAGTCGACCGGAACAGAGCCCATCGAGGTGGACTCGACAGAGATGCGCCCACAAGCAGTCGAGTGCATGTTTCTGGTCCTGAATGTTTCAGCAGAGCTATCAGAGCCGCAGTTATCCTTCCCAATTTCAGGTTGGCAACAGGAGTCAGCAAGTTCACTGGTGAGTCTAAGCCTGAAACTTGGCTTGAAGACTACCGAGTGGCGGTTCAGATTGGTGGTGGGAACGACGAGGTGGCCATGAAGCATTTGCCCCTCATGTTGGAAGGTTCTGCCAGGGCATGGTTGACTCAATTACCTCCTAGCAGCATTTACACTTGGGAAGATCTGTCCCGAGTGTTCATCAGAACGTTTGAAGGAACTTGCAAGCGACCGGCTGGACTGATGGAGTTGCAAGTCTGCGTGCAGAAGACCAATGAGACTCTCAGAGAGTATATTCAGAGATGGATCACTTTGCACCATACTGTGGAGAATGTGTCTGATCATCAGGCAGTCTGTGCCTTTAAGGATGGTGTCAAGAACAGAGAATTGAGTTTGAAATTTGGTCGAACCGGTGACATGACCTTGAGTCGGATGATGGAGATTGCTACCAAGTACGCCAACGGCGAAGAAGAAGACCGACTCCGAAGCGGCAAGCACAAGCCGAGTCAGTCGGAAAAGGGAAACACCAGTCGGAAACAGAAGCGGAAGGCCGAACCGGCAGCTCTTGGAGAGGCTCTGGCCGTGACTCAGGGAAAGTTTAAAGGGAAACTAAAAGGATCCTGGAACCCTAAGAAGGTGAAGGATAAAGAAGGGAACGACGTGATGGATATGCCGTGTCACATCCACACGAAGAAAGACGAAGAGGGGAATATCATCTACCCGAAGCATACCACTCGCCAATGTCGACTCCTGATCCAGCAGTTTCAGGGAAAACAGTCTAATAACAAGGAGAAGGAGTCGGACAAGGCCGAAGACAAGGAGGACAGTGAGGAAGGATATCCACATATCAACTCCACTCTGATGATCTTTGCAGATGTGGAAAGCAAGAGTCGACTGAAAGTCATTAACCGAGAGGTGAACATGGTCGCCCCAGCAAAAGCAAATTATCTGAGATGGTCCCAAACACCCATCACATTCGACCAATCTGATCACCCGACTCATATTGCCACCCCTGGGAGGCAAGCTTTGGTGGTCGATCCAGTTGTCGAAGGCACTCGACTGACAAAAGTGCTGATGGACGGTGGTAGTGGGCTGAATTTGTTGTATGCAGACACGCTGAAAGGAATGGGCATTCCGATGTCCCGACTGAGCACCAGTAACATGAGCTTTCATGGAGTTATACCAGGGAAGAAAGCCGAGTCGCTCGGCCAAATAGCTCTGGACGTGGTGTTTGGCGATTCGAAACATTTTCGCAAAGAGAAGTTGACGTTTGAGGTCGTGGATTTTCAGAGTGCATATCATGCCATTTTGGGGAGACCAGCTTATGCACGGTTCATGGCTCGACCATGTTACGTGTACCTCAAATTGAAGATGCCCGGCCCCAAAGGAGTGATCACTGTCACCGGTGATCGGAAAAAGGCAGAAGAGTGCTTTCAGAAGGGCTCAAAGATTGCCGATTCCCAGGTGACAGCGGTCGAGTTTGAAGAATACAAGCAAAACGCAGATCCGAGTGATTTACTACGATCCAAGAAACCCGGAACATAATCTGCATTTCAGTCGTCCGGTGAGACAAAGCCTGTTCACATTCACCCGACCGACCCCGATTCAGCTCCGACCCACATCTCCACAACACTCGACCCGAAATAGGAAGAAGCGCTCATCCAGTTCCTCCGTGAGAACTGGGACATTTTTGCATGGAAGCCCGCTGACATGCCAGGTGTTCCCAGGGGACTGGCTGAGCATCGCCTAAGAGTCGACTCATCTGCAAAACCAGTCAAAGAGCATCTTCGGCGGTCTGCCGTCCAGAAGAGAAAAGCCATTGGTGAGGAAGTGGCTCGACTGTTGGCGGCAGGATTTATCCGAGAGATATACCACTCCGAGTAGATCGCTAATGTCGTCATGGTTCCTAAGAAGGACAAATCACTCCGAATGTGTATTGATTTCAAGCACATCAACCGGGCCTGCCCGAAAGATCATTTTCCTCTCCCTCGCATAGATCAAATTGTTGACTCGACCGCGGGATGTGAGAGACTGTCTTTTCTGGACGCCTACTCTGGGTACCACCAGATCCGTCAGTACGGACCCGATGAGGTAAAAACAGCTTTCATCACTCCATTCGGGTGCTTCTTCTATATCACCATGTCATTCGGCCTCAAGAATGCCGGAGCCACATTTATGCGAATGATTCAGAAGTGTCTACTCACTCAAATCAGTCGGAATGTGGAAGCGTATATGGATGATATCGTCGTCAAGTCACGAAAAGGTTCCGACCTGCTCGCTGACCTTGCTGAAACATTTGCCAACCTCAGAAGGTATGATATCAAGCTCAATCCATCAAAGTGCACATTTGGAGTTCCTGGTGGCAAGTTACTCGGTTTTCTCGTTTCCGAGCGAGGAATCGACGCTAATCCAGAGAAGATCGGCACTATTCTCCGAATGAAACGCCCTGTGTGAGTGCACGATGTCCAGAAGCTTACTGGATGCTTGGCCGCATTAAGTCGATTCATCTCACGACTCGGTGAAAAGGCATTGCCTCTTTACCGACTGATGAAGAAGGCAGACAAGTTCGAGTGGACTCCAGAAGCTGATGCAGCGTTTGCCGAGCTAAAAGCTCCGCTCTCCACCCAGCCGGTGCTTGCTGCTCCAATCAGCAAAGAGCCTCTGTTGCTCTATATCACAGCCACAGGACAAGTCGTCAGTACTGTGCTTACGGTCGAGCGGGAAGAAGAAGGAAAAGCTCTCAAAGTTCAGCGCCCAGTGTACTATTTGTCTGAAGTCTTGACTCCATCCAAGCAGAGATATCCTCATTATCAGAAGCTTGTGTATGGAATATACATGACCACAAAGAAGGTTGCTCATTATTTCTCTGATCATTCCATCACAGTCGTCAGCGACGCTCCACTATCAGAGATTTTGCACAACAGAGATGCAACTGGTCGAGTGGCTAAATGGGCGATTGAACTTCTTCCCCTTGATATCAAGTTTGAGGCAAAGAAAGCCATTAAGTCCCAGGCAATAGCAGATTTCCTCGCCGAGTGGATTGAACAGCAGCAGCCGACTGAAGTTCACTCGGAGCATTGGACCATGTTCTTTGATGGCTCTAAGATGTTGAATGGTTCCGGTGCTGGGGTTGTCCTGGTTTCCCCCAGAGGAGATAAGCTCAGATATGTGCTCCAGATTCACTTTGATTCCTCCAACAATGAGGCAGAATATGAGGCCCTCTTATATGGGTTGCGCATGGCCATTTCACTTGGCGTCCATCACCTGATGGTTTATGGCGACTCGGATTTAGTGGTCAACCAAGTGATGAAGGAGTGGGACGTGAGAAGCCCAGCCATGACTGGATACTGCAGTGCAGTGAGGAAGCTGGAAAAGAAGTTCGAGGGGTTGGAGCTCCATCATATACCCCGACTGAAAAATCAAGCAGCTGATGATCTAGCAAAGATAGGTTCCAAGAGAGAAGCCATTCCGAGTGGTGTGTTCTTGGAGCATATACACACTCCGTCAGTCAAAGAAGATCCTTTCACCGAAGAAGCTCCACAGCCCAAGAGTGCCACAGATCCGACTGAGGTTGAAGTCCCAGCGGTGGTCGACTTGATCATGGAGGTCTTGGTGGTCATTCCCGACTGGACAGTTCCATATATCGCGTATATCCTGAGAAAAGAGCTTCCGGAGGATGAGGAAGAGGCTCGACAGATCGTCCGTCGATCTAAGGCCTTTACCGTAATCAAGGGACAATTATACAGAGAAAGCGCGACTGGAGTTGGTCAGAAGTGCATAACACCAGAAGAAGGTCGACTCATCCTCAATGATATCCACTCGGGGACCTATGGCCATCATGCGTCCTCTCGGACCATCGTGGCCAAAGCATACCGAGCCGGATTTTACTGGCCAAAGGCGAATGAGATGGCAAAGGAGATAGTGGATAAGTGCGAAGGATGTCAGTTCTACTCGAATATGTCGCACAAGCCTGCATCAGCCCTGAAGACCATTCCACTCGTCTGGCCTTTCGCAGTATGGGGGTTGGACATGGTCGGTCCTTTGAGAACAGGGCGAAGTGGCTTCACGCATGTACTGGTGGCAGTCGACAAGTTCACCAAGTGGATCGAGGCTAAACCAATCAAGAACCTTGACGCCGGTGCTGCTGTTAGCTTCATCAGAGAACTAATATTCAGATATGGAGTCCCGCACAGCATCATTACGGATAATGGGTCGAACTTTGACTCGGAGGAATTCAGAGATTTCTGTAACTCTCAAGGCACACGAGTCGACTACGCTTCAGTCGCTCATCCGCAGTCGAATGGACAAGCAGAGCGAGCCAATGGCCTGATTCTCAAGGGACTGAAACCCCGACTGATGCGTGATCTCAAGCATGCAGCTGGATCTTGGGTCGACGAACTTCCCTCGGTGCTTTGGGGACTGAGGACCACACCTAATCGGTCGACCGGAAGAACTCCATTCTTCTTGGTCTACGGAGCTGAAGCAGTCTTGCCGAGTGATCTTCTCCACAATGCTCCTCGAGTTGAAATCTACAACGAAGCAGAAGCTGAACAAGCGCGGCAGGACGCAGTCGACCTTTTAGAGGAAGAAAGGGAGATGGCTCTGATCCGGTCGACCATCTACCAACAAGATTTGCGTCGTTTCCACGCCAGAAATGTGAGAGGTCGAGCCTTCCAAGAAGGAGATTTAGTTCTCCGAGTGGATCAGAAGAAACAACACAAGCTTGCTCCTTCTTGGGAAGGACCATTCATCGTCACCAAAGTTCTCCACAACGGGGTGTACCGTCTCTACAACATCGAGCATAATATCGACGAGCCCCGAGCTTGGAACGCGGAACTACTCCGCCCATTTTACACTTAAGTTTTATCACTCGGATTAGTTGCAATAAAGTACTTCTGTAGTTCATGGACCTCAAAATAATAGTGTCATAGTTTCTCCATAATTTTTGTCACTTTTTATTTTGTCCAATGAAATTTCCCCCCAGTGGGTGACTTAGCCGCGAATCCGTTTCGCCTAAGTTTGTAAAAATCCTACCGAGTGGTGAGCCAGACTCCCACTCGGAGGCTTAGCTGCGAATCCGTTTCGCCTAAGTTTGTAAAAATCCTACCGAGTGGTGAGCCAGACTCCCACTCGGAGGCTTAGCTGCGAACCCGTTTCGCCTAAGTTATCGAAAATCCTACCGAGTGAAGAGCAAACCTCTCACTCGGGGGCTTAGCTGCAGCCCAGTGCTCGCCTAAGATATAAAAATCCTACCGAGCGAAGAGCAAACCTCTCACTCGGGGGCTTAGCTGCAGCCCAGTGCTCGCCTAAGTTATGAAAATCCTACCGAGGGAAGAGCAAACCTCTCACTCGGGGGCTTATCTGCAGTCCAAGTACTTGCCTAAGTTATCGAAAATCCTACCGAGTGAAGAGCAAACC
>NC_057810.1:91013206-91050853 GCF_018294505.1 Triticum aestivum
CCTAAGTTATGAAAATCCTACCGAGTGATAAGCCAGACTTCCACTCGGAGGCTTAGCTGTAGCCCAGTGCTCGCCTAAGTTATCGAAATCCTACCGAGTGAAGGGCAAACCTCTCACTCGGGGGCTTAGCTGCAGCCCAGTGCTCGCCTAAGTTATGAAAATCCTTCCGAGTGATAAGCCAGACCTCCACTCGGAGGCTTAGCTGCAGCCCAGCGCTCACCTAAGTGGATTAAGGAATAAGTTGATTGCAGTAAGCGCCCTGCTTTGAACCTGCAAAAGACATTTCGAGCCAAGAGCAATCATATTCAAACGACAAATTCAAGTTCGGATCGATACCTAAAGGAACCGGAAGTGCTCAGGCGCTAAGCCCGTTAAGGTTTATCGGTTACAATTCCACTCGGCATACCGAGGCAAATTTAAAGCGTCGAGCTTAGAAGAAGTTTTTTACCCCTCCTGTGGAGGGCTGGAAGGTGCAACAAACTCATCAAGATCAATCCCATCTGCGATCCGAGTGGCAGCCGCAAGGAAAGTTTCCATAAAGGACCTGAAGTCATGTTTCTTGGTGTTGGCCACCCGGAGGGCCGCCAGCTTGTCTTCTCGCGCATCTTTGCAGTGAACTCGGGCCAGACACAGAGCAACATCTGCACCGCACCGAGCCGAGGATTTTTTCCACTCCTGCACTCGACCAGGGATCGTGTTCAAGCGAGCCATCAGCGACTCGAGGTCATTCTGAAGAGTCTCCCCGGGCCAGAGCGTCGAGTCGATGCGAGATGTGGCGACCTTCAGCCTTGCAAGATAGTCCACGACAGCTGCAACACGGGACTCCAGTCAAAAAACATTCATGGCAGCTTCGTCGTTCATCGGAGAATTGACGGGGTCAAGGTTTGGTTCCAGCCGGCTAGTTTCTTCTTCAAAGTTTTGACAAAATTCTACAAGGATGATCACCGAGTCAAGGCAATGGTCGAATGGAAAAACCACGGTTGGAAATGATCGCCGAGCATAGAGATTTACCTTCAAGCATAAGAAACAGCTTCTTGGCAAGACCATTCAGGAAGGCCTCCAAATCTTTTTTCTTCCCAAGAGCAGCTTTCAGATTGGCATTTTCTTGCTCAAGCTTGGCGACTGAAGCTAACTTCTCGTCAACAAGCTTGATCTTCTCAGCTAGTTCAAGGTCCTTCTTCCGTTCGGCCTCCCTCACCTTACCTGCAAGTTACAGCAAGATCAGATTTTGAAACAAATAAAGGGAAAAAGCAGTCGTCAAGGTCTCACCAAACATACCTTCGGTCTCCTCCTTTGCCTTAGTCAGATTCTCCTGAACCAGCTTCAAATTCAGCTCGAGCTGAATGTGCTTGTTTTCCAGCTCAGAGTAGCGAGCCACAAGATCACAGGAGTTCTGCGAAGAACCAATCGACTAAAATGTCAAATATAATTCACTTCCGAGTGAAAAAGGAAAAATCACGCGTTTCTAAGACTACAGCCGAATACGAGCATTCGACCGTAGTCTCGGGGACTACACCCAGTGGGTGCACTCAGCGTGCCCCCACTAATCGACCAGTCGAAGACAGAGTCGACCAGTCGACCGGTTTGTGAAACCCAGTCGCCTTAGTCGAATGACGGAAAGACTGAAATTATAAAGCCTAAGGCCGACTGCCAGCAGTCGACCTTAGCCTTGGGGACTACACCCAGTGGGTGCACTCAGCGTGCCCCCACTAATCCTATTTGAAGACAGAGTCGACCAGTCGACCTCAAAAAAAACAAGATGTATTCTCTAAGACTGTAACCGACTGCCAGCAGTCGACCACAGTCTCGGGGAATACACCCAGTGGGTGCACTCAGCGTGCCCCCACCGGTTTGCGAAATCCATTCGCCGTAGTCGAATGACGGAGAGACTGAAATTATAAAGCCTAAGGCCGACTGCCAGCAGTCGACCTTAGCCTTGGGGACTACACCCAGCGGGTGCACTCAGCGTGCCCCCGCTAACACGGAGTTTAAATCAACACACCCAGTGGGTGACTACTATAAATTCTGGAAAGAAAAGTTTTTTGATAGCATATCCTAACAGAACAAGTGGTGGTCGACTGACCTGAACATTCCTTTGAAGGGCAGAACTGGCGTCATAAGCTGCCTGGCTCGCATCCCGGATGGTCTTCAACTGCTCCATCATGATCCCTGCCTGGCGTATCGCCTCCTTCGCGGCGCCAGCTTGGTCCTCTGGGACGTGGTGCGTCGTGAAGAGGGAGGGCTGCGGAGCACTCGTCAGCGGATCTGCGAAGGACACAGTGTGTCGAGTGGTGTTCTCCTCCTCCGCGACCAGAGTCTCAGGCACCGTCACATCCTGGGGCACCCTGCTGGCAGACGCTTTCCTTCTCATTCTGTGCTTTAGTGGTTCCTCGTCTTCATCGTCATCAGGGAGAGTGATAACAACATTGGATGGAGCTACAGAAAAGAATCAGAATTAGAGATCATGAGTCAGTCGACTAGAAACGGTGTTAAGAGTATAATACCAGGTTTTGAGGTTGCTGCGTCCTCCATCGCATGGTCGTCAGCCCGGGCTGAGGTCTCAGAAGTAGCAGCACTGCAGCTCCAAAGAGTCAGTCGACTAACTCCAGCGCCAACCAGAGATAAAGTTCACACAAAACAAGAAGACGTAAGCAATATGATTACCCTGATATGGTGGGGATGGACACCTTCATCTTCGGCAGGTGCTTGGTCGGCTTCGACGGGGCCGCCCTGGGCTACTTCGGCGCCTTTTCAGTCGGCGCCGGAGAGGTGGTCCGGGGGCGCTTGGTCGACTGAGTAACAGTCGCGACCCCCTCGCCGCGTTCAGTCGCAGGGTCATGAACAAGTTTCGACCGCCTTTCCGAGCGCGGTGGTGCGACCTACTCCTCCTCCTCCTCTTTGCCGTCCTCATCGTCATCATCATCATCGTCATCATCATCATCATCGGCCTCGGCGGCGTCCGAGTCCCACTCCTCCTCCTGACTCTCGCCCCCGCTCGCTTCTCCCTCCTCGGTCAGAGCCTGCGCTCCGTTGGGCATTGAGTACAGTTCAGTGAGGGCCTGATGGACAACAAGACAAAGATCAGTCGACCAATCGGTAGAGAAAACAAAAATAAATACGACAAAAATACAATGGGAAGTGGAGCAGACATACCTTGTTTGGGTCACTGTGGCAGTCGAGTGGAGGAATCCTTCTGCCTCCGCGAGGGTTATCCTTGTTCCCAGTAACAGCGGCCATCCACCTTTCCAGAGTGGCATCATCGACTGTTTCTGGGTTAACCCGAGTCACGTCCTCAGTCCCACAGTACAACCACATGCAGTGGCTCCGGAACTGAAGAGGCTGGATTCGGTGCCTAAGGAAAACTTCCAGGAGATCCATGCCCGTCACTCCCTCCCGAACCAACTGAACTACGCGCTCCATCAACATGTTCACGTCAGCTTTCTCCTCCGGAATCAGCTTCAGGGAGGAGGGCTTGTTCACTCGGTCCATGGTAAATGGAGGGAGCCCACTCGACTGCCCCGGTGTCGACTCGTCCTGGCAGTAGAACCAGGTCGACTGCCAGCCTCTGACTGACTCGGGAAATGTCATAGCTGGGAAGGTGCTCTTGTTTCTCACCTGGATCCCCAGACCTCCACACATTTGGACCACTCGGGTTCTTTCGTCGCCTGGACTCGCCTTCTTCATAGTTTGAGAGCGACATGTGAATATGTGCTTGAACAAGCCCCAGTGCGGTCGACAGCCCAGAAAACTCTCGCACATGGACACAAACACGGCAAGATAGGCGATAGAATTCGGGGTGAAGTGGTGGAGTTGCGCTCCAAAAAAGTTCAAGAAACCACGGAAGAAAACGCTCGGCGGCAAAGAGAATCCGCGGTCGACATGGGTAGCCAGAAGCACGCACTCACCCTCTTCCGGCTGGGGCTGCCACTCTTTCCCCGGAAGCCTCGCAGCTCCATGGGGGATCAGGCCCTTGTTGGCCATGTCGAGGAGGTCCTTCTCCGTGATGGTCGACTGGATCCAATCTCCCTGGACCCAGCCTTTCGGCAGGCGGGATCTAGACGAAGACCCACCGCGGCTGGTGGATCTCCCCTTCGCCTTCTCCGTCGCCGACGCCTTCTTCACGCGCTCCAACGCCGCCGTCTTCTCCTTGACCATGGCTTCCGGCGGGGCGCGTGAGGAGAAGTGGTGCGGGGGCAAGAGCGAGCGCGTTGGGCGGAGACGAAGGAGGCAGAGAGAGAGAATGCTGAGGCACTGTTCAAAAAAACCACGCCGGGCACATTTATAAGATCCCTTCCGAGTGGATGATAGGTGGACCCGGCAGATCTAATCATATCCTGGAACTTTTACACGGGCGAGATACGTGGCGAAGAA
The DNA here is from genome assembly GCF_018294505.1 of Triticum aestivum. Lineage (NCBI taxonomy): Eukaryota > Viridiplantae > Streptophyta > Magnoliopsida > Poales > Poaceae > Triticum > Triticum aestivum. The sequence goes on from NC_057810.1 coordinate 91,017,578, forward strand.
AGCGGCGCGAGAATCGAGGCGTCTATGTCCCGTCCCATCTGAACGCCGCAGTCCGCTCCGCTTCGCGCGTTTCCCCAAATTTCGCATCCCGCGGAATCCGCTAACGGCAGATCAGTCTGTCAGGCGCGGGATTTCCTGCGATCCGTCGCTTGGAAATCGACGAAGCCCGAAAGATCACTCGACGAAAGAAAAGAATGGATCGAGTCGACTGAAGACAAGTTGCTCACTATCAACAAAGAGATTCTCTGGATTCAGGACAACGCACGACCAGTGTGCGAAGGTCAATCGGAAACAGCATCAACTCCTCCGTCACTCAAAGCCTCAATCCATTCGGGGGCTAATGATGGGGTCATGTACCTAGGGTAGGGTCATAGACCTGATCTAAGTACCCTGCCCAAGGACACCCTTAGAAGAGGTCACCTTCCATTCGACCAACGAGGGATTCACTCGACTGACTTGAAGGACTCGACCACGAAGACTCACTCGACTACCAGGAGGTCAAAAGGCACTCTGCATTGCAACGGCCTGTAGTTAAGTAGACTTTATGATAGTTAAGACACTTTATGTGGGACGTTACCAGTAACGCCCCGGACTAAATACACCTTAAACCCTTCATTACGTGGGCTGGCTGGGGTCCTGGCGCACTCTATATAAGCCACCCCCCTCCACAGGCAGAGGGGCTCGGCACCCTGTAACTCATATACACATAATCCACTCGACCGCCTCCGGGCTGCGAGACGTAGGGCTTTTACTTCCTCCGAGAAGGGCCTGAACTCGTACATCTCTTGTGTTACAACCTCTCCATAGCTAGGACCTTGCCTCTCCATACCTACCCCCCACTCTACTGTCAGACTTAGAACCACGATAGACAGCCCTTCGGGAGGCACTCACGAACTAAGACCGAAACTACGATCTCTCTACAGAGTTGCACACATACGGTGTCATCTATCCAGTAGGGCTTCGTCGTCCAGAACTAGTTCCTGCCGGAACCCAGACAGCCTTTCGGCTGTCCAAAACTATTTCGCTGGGAGGGAGAGAAGAAGCCAGATCATTGCATGGCACTTGTATGAGAGTAAAGGGGATGAGTGTGGAGGGCTGCCCCTCCACCTCTATTTATAGGAAATCCCAAGGGGTAGGGTAGTTTCACACAAAAACCCAAAATGCACATGAATGAAGTCCTTCCACAAGGACCTAGGAGTGAAACCAATGAACAAGAGGGTCCCCAAGGGGGGATACCCCATGTGGCCGGCCACACCCCCATGAGGGGCCCAAAAAATGGCTCATATCCATCCATGTCATCCCCAAGATCTTTTGGAGCAAAGCCCCAAAAGGTGGCTTTCCATAAAGTAACCATAAAGCTGATTTTCACTATTCATGACGACATTTTTCAGCGTCTGGTCGAACTGAAAAAATATTTCTGTGGGACAAGAACATTTCCAGTACCCACTAAAATGATTTTCAACGCGTTCCGAAACAATTCCGGTTTTAGTGATTTTCATCTGCGAAACGCATCTGAAGTGGCTCCGGCTGCTCCGGAACATTTCCGGTTTTTATCTCAGAAAATTCCAAAAAGCTTCCAGAATGATTCTGGCACCCTTCAAGAATTATCAGGCATTTTCCGAAACCAAATTGACTTAATGGTATATCCCGAAACAACTTTTTGGTATCATCGAAACTCATCCGATGACGTCTCTCTGCGGTACGATTCCGTTGTCCGAAACTTTTCCGATGTCTGAACTTTTTCGGTGATTTTCTCTTAGACTCCCTGTCTAGTATTCAACAGATAGATGACCCTAAAGTGTGTGACCCTATAGGTTCGGTGAAGTATAGACATGACCCAGAACCCCTTCCGATCAATGATCAACATCGGAGCCGTGGACACCCATATTGACCCCTATACCCACACGAATGAATATTTGAGTGAACCTCCAGTTGCCGTGTGCTATTCCTGTTGCTTCGCGATATGTTACATAGACCCGAGGTGAGATTTACTTGCATCCCCGTGGATCAACAATTTGTCCACTATGCTAGTTACCTCGTTACTGGTTTTGTTCTCTTTTCTCGTTTCCGTGTTCCGGCATCCCTGTGGTCAAATCACACTGTGTCTGGCCAGACGATGATGGATACCGTAACACCGAGAGGGCCCGATAATATCTCTCCATGGTTGGAGGAGCAAATCCCAATCTTGAGCTATCAAGTTACTTGACACACTTTTCCATGAACCCATAAGCCGCCGTAATAGCCACCCATTTACGGATGACGTTTAACAAACCCCAAAGTTCATGAAGCAAGCATGAAGAAACTCGATACTCTCATGGTCTAAGGAATCATGCAAACGTTAACCATCTCTGTGTTATTTACCATTAACTTGTGACGAATGAATCTCATAGCATAACATCAAACCGGGTCGATTCAACACAAATGTTCTCTTAACATTGTGCCCTCAAAGTTGCTGGCATAGACATGCCCATGATCAGGAAAACGGAACCATCATGCAACACTTGAGCTAGTCTTAGAGGCTAAACTAGGAATACTTCTTACAGTTTATTATTCCACACGTGCATATGAGTCTTCCTTCGAGCCTCGTGGATATTGCAGACTCGAGAATCATTGCAGTTATAGCATGGAACATAAACATAATTATGAACTCAGAGATAAATAATATCATTTATTATTGCCTCTAGGGCATATCTCCTATAGGGGATGCCCGAGGCACCCCAAGTAAATATTCAAGGAGACTCAAGCGTCTAAGCTTGGGGATGCCCCAGAAGGCATCCCCTCTTTCTTCAACAAGTATCGGTATGTTTTCGAATTTGTTTTGTTCATGCATTATGTGCAAGTCTTGAATCGTCTTTTGCATTTAGTTTTCATTTTTATTTTACGCACCATGCTGGTATGAGATCGTATTTGGTTGATTTATAGAATGCTCATTGCACTTCACTTAAATCTTTTGAGTATGGTTTTATAGAATGCTTCATGTGCTTCACTTATATTATTTGAAGTTTGGATTGCCTGTTTCTCTTCATATTGACAACTGCCATTTGTAGAATGCTCTTTTGCTTCACTTATATTTGTTAGAGCGTGGGCATATCTTTTGTAGAAAGAATTAAACTCTCTTGCTTCACTTATATCCTTTTAGAGAGATGACAAGAATTGGTCATTCACATGGTTAGTCATAAAATCCTACATAAACTTGTACGATCGCTGAATATGATATGTTTGATTCCTTGCAATAGTTTTGCGATATAAAGGTGGTGATATTAGAGTCGTGCTAGTTGAGTAATTGTGAAATTGAGAAATACTTGTGTTGAGGTTTGCAAGTCCCGTAGCATGCACGTATGGTGAACCGTTATGTAACGAAGTTGGAGCATGAGGTGCTCTTTGATTGCTTTCCTTATGAGTGGCAGTCGGGGACGAGCGAGGGTCTTTTCCTACCAATATATCCCCCTAGGGGCATGCATAGTGGTACTTTGCTTCGAGGGCTAAGTAGACTTTTGCAATAAGTATATGAGTTCTTTATGACTAATGTGAGTCCATGGATTATACGCACTTTTACCTTTCCATCATTGCTAGACTCTTCGGTGCCGTGCATTGCCCTTTCTCACCTCGAGAGTTGGTGCAACTTCGCCGGTGCATCCAAACCCCGTGATATGATACACTCTATCACACATAAGCCTCATTATATCTTCCTCAAAACAGCCACCATACCTACCTATCATGGCATTTTCATAGCCATTCCGAGATATATTGCCATGCAACTTTCATCATCATCATCATATACATGACTTGATCATTTATTGCCATATTTTTTTGCATGATCGTAAGATAGCTAGCATGATGTTTTCATGGCTTGTCCGTTTTTTGATGTCATTGTTATGCTAGATCATTGCACATCCCGGTACACCGCCGGAAGCATTCATATAGAGTCATATCTTTGTTCTAGATATTGAGTTGTAAGTAAATAAAAGTGTGATGATCATCATTATTAGAGCATTGCCCCAGTGAGGAAAGGATGATGGAGACTATGAATCCCCCACAAATCGGGATGAGACTCCGGACTTTATGAAAAATAAAAGAGGCCAAAGAAGTCCAAATAAAAAAAGCCAAAGAAGCCCACCAAAAAGAAAGAAAAAAATGAAAAAAAAGAAACAAATGAGAGAAAAAGAGAGAAAGGGCAATGTTACTATCCTTTTACCACTTGTGCTTCAGAGTAGCACCATGTTTTTCATAGAAAGAGTCTCCTAGCTTTCACTTTCATATACTAGTGGGAATTTTCATTATAGAACTTGGCTTGTATATTCCGATGATGGGCTTCCTCAAACGCCTGAGGTCTTCATGAGCAAGCAAGTTGGATGCACACCCACTTAGTTTCCAGTTTGAGCTTTCATACACTTTTATCTCTTAGTGCATCCGTTGCATGGCAATCCCTACTCATTCACATTGATATCTATTGATGGGCATCTCCATAGCCCGTTGATACGCCTAGTTGATGTGAGACTATCTTCTCCCTCTTTTTGTCTTCACAACCACCATCCTTTACCACCATAGTGCTATGTCCATGGCTTGCGTTCATGTATTGCGTAAAGTTGAAAAAGCTGAAGCGCGTTAAAAAGTATGAACCAATTGCTCGGCTCGTCATCGGGGTTGTGCATGATGGGAGTATTTTATGTGACGAAGATAGAGCATAGCAAAACTATATGATTTTGTAGGGATGAGCTTTCTTTGGCTATGTTATTTCGATAAGACATAATTGCTTGGTTGGTATGCTTGAAGTATTATTGTTTTTATGTCAAATGATAGACTATTGCTTTGAATCACTCGTGTCTTAATATTCATGCCATGATTAGACATATGATCAAGATTATGCTAGGTAGCATTCCACATCAAAAATTATCTTTTTTATCATTTACCTACTCGAAGACGAGCAGGAATTAAGCTTGGGGATGCTGATACGTCTCCGTCGTATCTATAATTTTTGATTGTTCCATGCCAATATTCTTCAACTTTCATACACTTTTGGCAACTTTTTATATTATTTTTGGGACTAGCATATTGATCCAGTGCCCAGTGCCAGTTCCTGTCTGTTGCATGTTTTATGTTTCGCAGAAAACTAATATCAAACGGAACCCAAACGGGATAAAAACGGACAGAGAATTATTTTGGAATATTTGGGATTTTCCGGAGGAAGAATCAACGCGAAACGGTGTTTGGGGTGGCCACGAGACAGGGGGGTGCGCCCTCCCCCTGGGCGCGCCCTGGACTCTCGTGGGCCACCAGTAAGGCGGTTGATGCTATTCTTTTGCCGCAAGAAAGCTAATTTTACGAGAAAAATCTGGGCGAAAGATTTACCCCAATCGGAGTTACGGATCTCCAGATATAAAGAAAACGGTGAAGGGGAAGAAATAGAGAACGCAGAAACAGAGAGATAGATCCAATCTTGGAGGGGCTCTCGCCCCTCCAAGCCATGGAAGCCAAGGACCAGAGGGGAAACCCTTCTCCCATCTAGGGAGGAGGTCAAGGAAGAAGAAGAAGAAGGGGGGCCCTCTCCCCCTTGCTTCCGGTGGCGCCGGAACGCTGCTGGGAGCCATCATCATCACCGCGATCTTCACCAACACCTCCATCATCTTCACCAACATCTCCATCACCTTCCCCAATCTATATTCAGCGGTCCACTCTCCCGAATCCCGCTGTACCCTCTACTTAAACATGATGCTTTATGCTTCATATTATTATCCAATGATGTGTTGCCATCCTATGATGTCTGAGTAGATTTTCGTTGTCCTATCGGTGATTGATGAATTGCTATGATTGGTTTGAGTTGCATGTTTTATTATTGGTGTTGTTCTATGATGCCTTCCGTGTCGCGCAAGCGTGAGGGATTCCCGCTGTAGGGTGTTGCAATGCGTTCATGATTCGCTTATAGTGGGTTGCGTGAGTGACTGAAACACAAATCCGAGTAAGGGGATTGTTGCGTATGGGATAAAGGGGACTTGATACTTTAATGTTATGGTTGGATTTTACCTTAATGAATCTTTAATAGTTGCGGATGCTTGCTAGAGTTCCAATTATAAGTGCATATGATCCAAGTAGAGAAAGTATGTTAGCTTATGCCTCTTCCTCAAATAGAATTGCAATAGTGATTATCGGTCTAGTAACATAGTCAATTGACAATTCCACAACTCCTACCACCACTTTTCCACACTCGCTATATTTACTTTATTGCATCTTTATCTAAACAGTACCTACTTTTTATTTACGTGTTCTTTATTATCTTGCAAACCTATTCTATCACACCTACAAAGTACTTCTAGTTTCATACTTGCTCTAGGTAAAGCGAACGTCAAGCGTGCGTAGAGTCGTATCAGTGGCCGATAGGACTTGAGAGAGTATTTGTTCTACCTTTAGCTCCTTGTTGGGTTCGACATTCTTACTTATCGAAAAAGGCTACAACTATCCCGTATACTTGGTTATCAAGGTGGCGTTGGTGAATTGTTGGCGATGAGAAAGGGAGAAGATGAACAAGAAGGAGAAAGGGTTGGCAAAGACAAAGGAAGGATGTAAAAAAAATAAAAATATTTACGTTGTAGAGTCCGCTTTGCTGTGTTGTTCTTCGGTTTTGGAATTAATTCTAATTTTCTTCCAAGAGTAATTATGGCAATTCACATTCGGTGCAAACCGCGGAGGCAGTCTAGCAAACATGAACCCCCGTTGGCATTATTGAGTTGGCCATGTAGGCCGGTCCTTCCAATTTGGGAGGTTTTGTTTGTCTTTTTTTCCATTTGTTTTTATAATTTTTTCCGGAATATTTTTTAAATGTTTAAATGTTTTTTGAAAGTATGTTAGCTTATGCCTCTTCCTCAAATAGAATTGCAATAGTGATTATCGGTCTAGTAACATAGTCAATTGACAATTCCACAACTCCTACCACCACTTTTCCACACTCGCTATATTTACTTTATTGCATCTTTATCTAAACAGCACCTACTTTTTATTTACGTGTTCTTTATTATCTTGCAAACCTATTCTATCACACCTACAAAGTACTTCTAGTTTCATACTTGCTCTAGGTAAAGCGAACGTCAAGCGTGCGTAGAGTCGTATCAATGGCCGATAGGACTTGAGAGAGTATTTGTTCTACCTTTAGCTCCTTGTTGGGTTCGACATTCTTACTTATCGAAAAAGGCTACAACTATCTCGTATACTTGGTTATCAAGGTGGCGTTGGTGAATTGTTGGCGATGGGAAAGGGAGAAGATGAACAAGAAGGAGAAAGGGTTGGCAAAGACAAAGGAAGGATGTAAAAAAAATAAAAATATTTACGTTGTAGAGTCTGCTTTGCCGTGTTGTTCTTCGGTTTTGGAATTAATTCTAATTTTCTTCCAAGAGTAATTATGGCAATTCACATTCGGTGCAAACCGCGGAGGCAGTCTAGCAAACATGAACCCCCGTTGGCATTATTGAGTTGGCCATGTAGGCCGGTCCTTCCAATTTGGGAGGTTTTGTTTGTCTTTTTTTCCATTTGTTTTTATAATTTTTTCCGGAATATTTTTTAAATGTTTAAATATTTTTTAAAATTTAGGAACATAATTTATTTATTCTTTAATAATTTTTAAAACTCACACATGGTTTCTTCAAAATTGTAAAGATTTTTTCAAATTTGTCAACAATTTTTATATTTATAGATATTTTTAAAATCCATGAGAATTATTTAAAATCTGTGACCATTTCTAAAAATTCATGAACAACTATAAATCTAGCGAACATTTCTTAGACTTCATCAATATTGTTTCATATCTGCGAATAAAATAATTAATTTATGAATATTTATTAAATTCGAAATTATTTTTTTAATTTGCGAACATTTTAGAAATGCGTAGAAAGTCCTGAATGATTTTTTTAAGTACTTTAATAGAATGTCAGTTATGATACCGTCATGCAGAAGCGGAACCACGTCCCAACCAGACCCTTACATGCGGGGTCCACTTCAAGAAAAAAAAACCTTGAATCTCTCATAGGCCTCTCTTTTTAAGAAGCGTAGTAATTGTAACTTGTAAAGATGTACCACCTATCAAAAAAAACTTGTAAAGATGTACCTAGCTTCTCCAGGTTAACCAAGTTGTACATCGAGAGGGAGCTCTGAACAATATCTTTGCGGGCGGCCTTTCCCCTCGCTATTCAAATTACACTAACACCATCAAACTTCTGCGAAAAAATCATTGCACTACACTACACCATCTTGGAGGGTCGTGATTCGTGTTCCTCTGCACTTCTGCAGTATTGCAGAAGGATCTCAACGGGACCTCCTATGTGCCGCATTTTGCGGCAAATAGGTCGCGCAACGCACACCGGAGTCGTGCAACCGGGCCGGCCCATTCGCTGTCTCCGTCAAGGAATGAAAAATTCGCCCAAAAAAAGAGGGCTGTAGCGTGGATTCGAACCCAAAACCTTCAATAGTTCCACGTCACGCTCTAGCGACTGCGCTAGGATAGCTGCTGTGATAGACTAGCAGCGGGAGTTTAAATAAACTATCATCGCGGCGAAAAAAAAACCAATTCAGCCAATTACAAATTTTGAAAACTGCAGTAGTTTTTGGAATATGTGAACAATTTTCGGAAATAGGAACAATTTTTTGAATTAGTGACAAAAAATTAAACACGCGGACGATTTTTTGAATTTGTGAAAAAATATTGAAACATGAATACTTTTTGAATATGTGCACAAATTTTATGAAAACGAACAAATTTTGAATTTCCAAAGATTTTTCGAGAACATGAACATTTTCGGAATTTGTGAACAGTTTTTTAAAGCACGTACAATTTTTGAATCTTTAGAACAAATTTGGAAGTGCGGACAATTTTTTAAAGCATCAACATGTTTTGAAAATCTTGAGAACAAATTTTGAAAACAGAGAACAATTTTGAAAAATCCCAAAAAATTTTGGAAGAGCGAACAATTTTTTAAATGACGAACATGTTTTGAATCTTGAGAACAAATTTTGAAAAAATTCCGAACAAATTTGGAAGCATGAACAACTTTTGAATATGTGAACAAAAAATTGAAATCTAATACATTTTCTGAATTTCGAAAGTTTGAACCTTTTTGTGTAGCAATAAGATTTTTTTTAATTTTGAGAACATTTTTTCAAAAACTGAACTACTTTTGGAAACATGAACAAAATTTAAAATTATCAATTTAAAAACACGAACACTTTTTGAATTTGCAAGCAATATATGAAACATGGAATATGTTTTGAACATGTTTTGAAAACGGAAACATATTTCTTAAAACTGAACATATTTTAGTTTGTGAACAAAACTTAAAAAGACGAACACTTTTTGAAAATAAGCGAACAATTTTCGAAATTCTAAACTTTTATGAAATTTCTGAACAAAAATTTGGAAACAGGAACAATTTCTAAAAGAATGAACATAATCTGAAAATTTCAATTTTTAAAAACTGAAAACAAATCAAAAAATAAAATAGCAAGAAGAAAGAAAGAACAAAGAGAAAAAAGGAAAAAGTAAAATAAAAAGAAAAAATAAAAACGAAAAAAAACCGGTTCAGGAACCTTCTAGAAAGTTCCCAAAACCAGAAAAAATCGGCTAGGAATGTCATAGAAGGTTCCCAATACCGATGTAGTGGGAACACTTAACAGGCCGGCCCACCCGACTCTGCTAGTTCGATAACCCTGTGCGGGAGCCCGACATTTTGCCACAGAGAGCGGCAAATAGGGTTTTCCGATCTCAACCCCGTCTCCGGTAGGTGGAAATCCCCTCGTCAGCACCATTCACAAATTCACGTTGTGGTCTCGTGTGGACCATGACCGGTGGAGCTGGCCCAGAAACAGCCCAGCCACCTGCGCGCCGTGACTCGGCTGCCGCCGCAACCGTGGCACGTGGGGGCGACCACAGCCCAACAACCAGAGGATGGCCGGCTTGAAACAACACATGGTTCTTTCGACGGTGTTCCGGTGACTTGAGAAAACCATAAGGTTCTTCTCAAAAAAAGAAAAAAGAAACCATAAGGTTTGCCACGTCCGTGACCGGACCCTGAATGCCAACGCCAAAGGTGGACCGTTGTCAGGTGAAAAAGACTTTGACGAATGGAACGCACACGCACACAAATTCTACGTCAAAGCAGCCTACTCTCCATCCGCAAAAAGAACCCCACAATCAACGAAATAAAGCAGAGTAAATGTAAATGCAGATGTAACCAAAAAAAAAAAACAGGGTAGATGTAAATTGCACTTCAAACCACATATATAGATCTACAAGTACGTATTGTACAACGAAATATGCATGCTGTTGTTTCCTCATGTAGCTACACGGACATGAACAAGCGCCGTCGCCGGTCTGCCTCATCTTTTTCTGTGGCCTTAGGGTCACGAAGGTGTGGTGGAATTAGGCCCTTTCTGGTAGGAGGGCTTTGTTTCTACTACCTTCGTTCACCCGTTCCTAAATATAAGTCTTTTTAGAAATTCTAATATGAATTGAATAAGGAGCAAAATGGGTGAATCTACACTCTTGAATATGCCTATTTACATCAGTATGTAGACCGTATTAAAATCTCTAAAAAGACTTATATTTAGAAAGGGAGGTGAATATACTTTTCTGAGTTTTCTTAGGTTTGTGTCCCGCTCAGCAAGATGAGGCGGTGGCGGCTCTATTAAGATGGAATAAAATTCTCCCCGCTTAGCTCCCGTCTCGGTGGTGCTTCTAGCGGAGATTTGTATGGCGGATCTCACAGGATTCAGTCGGTGTTTGTCTTCAATGGATCCACATGGATCCGTCTTTATACGTTTATAGTATTTGTTGTATTATCATGATTGTTGATGAATAGATTTGAAGTATTTTCCGCGGAAAAAAAGAATGTGCATGATACATCTAAAAATATGTTTTGTAAAGTGAACTAATTCATTCAAAAACTGTTGGGAAACGTTGCAGAAAATTAAAAATTTTCCTACGGTTTCACCAAGATCCATCTATGAGTTCATCTAAGCAACGAGTCATGGGAGAGAGATTGCATCTACATACCACTTTGTAGATCGCGTGCGGAAGTGTTCAAGAGAACGGTGATGATGGAGTCGTACTCGCCGTGATTCAAATCACCGATGACCAAGTGCCGAACGGACAGCACCTCCGCGTTCAACACACGTATGGAGCGGATGACGTCTCCTCCTTCTTGATCCAGCAAGGGGGAACGAGAGGTTGAGGAAGAAGGCTCCAGCAGCAGCACGAAGGCGTGGTGTTGGTGGAGAGGCAGTACTCCGACAGGGCTTCGCCAAGCACTCAACGGAGGAGGAGAGGAGTAGGGGAGGGGAGGGGCTGCGCCTTGGATCAGGTGTTCAGCCCTCCCCTCGCCCCTCTATTTATAGGGGAAGGGGGAAGGGGGCCGGCCCCTCTAGATGAGATCTAGAGGGGGGAGGGCGGCGGCCAGGGAGGGGGCTTGCCCCCCAAGCAAGGGGGCGCCCCCATTAGGGTTTCCCCCCAACCCTAGGCGCAAGGGCCCAAGGGGGGGGGGCAGCCCTCCAGGGGCTGGTTCCCCTGCCCACTACGGCCCATGAGGCCCACCGAGAGAGGTGGCCCCTCCCGGTGGACCCCCGAAACTCCTCCGGTGGCCCCGGTACAATACCGATATGCCCCCGAAACCTTCCGGTGACCGTATGACAACTTCCCATATATAAATCTTCACCTCCGGACCATTCCGGAACTCCTCGTGACGTCCGGGATCTCATCCGGGACTCCGAACAACATTCGGTAATCACATACAAGTCTTCCTAATAACCCTAGCGTCACCGAACCTTAAGTGTGTAGACCCTACGGGTTCGGGAGACATGCAGACATGACCGAGACGGCTCTTTGGTCAATAACCAACAGCGGGATCTGGCTACCTATATTGGCTCCCACATGCTCCTCGATGATCTCATCGGATGAACCAGGATGTCGAGGATTCAATCAACCCCGTATTCAATTCCCTTTGTCAATCGGTACGTTACTTGCCCGAGACTCGATCGTCGGTATCCCAATACCTCGTTCAGTCTCGTTACCGGCAAGTCACTTTACTCGTACCGTAATGCATGATCCCGTGACCAAACACTTGGTCACCTTGAGCTCATTATGATGATGCATTACCGAGTGGGCCCAGAGATACCTCTCCATCATACGGAGTGACAAATCCCAGTCTCGATCCATGCCAACCCAATAGACACTTTTGGAGATACCTGTAGTGCACCTTTATAGTCACCCAGTTACGTTGTGACGTTTGGTACACCCAAAGCACTCCTACGGTATCCGGGAGTTACACGATCTCATGGTCTAAGGAAAAGATACTTGACATTGGAAAAGCTCTAGCAAAACGAACTACACGATCTTGTGCTATGCTTAGGATTGGGTCTTGTCCATCACATCATTCTCCTAATGACGTGATCCCGTTATGAACGACATCCAATGTCCATAGTCAGGAAACCATGACTATCTGTTGATCAACGAGCTAGTCAACTAGAGGCTTACTAGGGACATATTATGGTCTTTGTATTCACACGTGTATTACGATTTCCGGATAATACAATTATAGCATGAATAAAGACAATTATCATGAACAAGGAAATATAATAATAATCCTTTTATTATTGCCTCTAGGGCATATTTCCAAAAGTCTCCCACTTGCACTAGAGTCAATAATCTAGTTACATTGTGATGAATCGAACACCCATAGAGTTCTGGTGTTGATCATGTTTTGCTCGCGAAAGAGGTTTAGTCAACGGATCTGCGACATTCAGATCCGTATGTACTTTGCAAATATCTATGTCTCCATCTTGAACATTTTCACAGATGGAGTTGAGACGACGCTTGATGTGCCTGGTCTTCTTGTGAAACCTGGGCTCCTTGGCAAGGGCAATAGCTCCAGTGTTGTCACAGAAGAGTTTGATCGGCCCCGACGCATTGGGTATGACTCCTAGGTCGGTGATGAACTCCTTCACCCAAATTGCTTCATGCGCTGCCTCCGAGGCTGCCATGTACACCGCTTCACATGTAGATCCCGCCACAACGCTCTGCTTGCAGCTGCACCAGCTTACTGCCCCACCATTCAACATATACACGTATCCGGTTTGTGACTTCGAGTCATCCAGATCCGTGTCAAAGCTAGCGTCGACGTAAACCTTTACGACGAGCTCTTCGTCACCTCCATAAACGAGAAACATGTCCTTTGTCCTTTTCAGGTACTTCAGGATATTCTTGACCGCTGTCCAGTGTTCCTTGCCGGGATTACTTTGGTACCTTCCTACCAAACTTACGGCAAGGTTTACATTAGGTCTGGTACACAACATGGCATACATAATATATCCTGTGGCTGAGGCATAGGGGATGACACTCATCTCTTCTTTATCTTTTGCCGTGGTCGGACATTGAGCCGTGCTCAATTTCACACCTTGCAATACAGGCAAGAACCCTTTCTTGGACTGATCCATTTTGAACTTCTTCAAAATCTTATCAAGGTATGTGCTTTGTGAAAGACCTATGAGGCGTCTCGATCTATCCCTATAGATCTTGATGCCTAATATGTAAGCAGCTTCTCCAAGGTCCTTCATTGAAAAACACTTATTCAAGTAGGCCTTAATGTTGTCCAAGAATTCTATATCATTTCCCATCAAAAGTATGTCATCTACATATAATATGAGAAATGCTACAGAGCTCCCACTCACTTTCTTGTAAACGCAGGCTTCTCCATAAGTCTGCATAAACCCAAACGCTTTGATCATCTCATCAAAGCGAATGTTCCAACTCCGAGATGCTTGCACCAGCCCATAAATGGATCGCTGGAGCTTGCATACTTTGTTAGCATTCTTAGGATCAACAAAACCTTCCGGCTGCATCATATACAGCTCTTCCTTAAGATAACCGTTAAAAAATGCCGTTTTGACATCAATCTGCCATATCTCATAATCATAGTATGCGGAAATTGCTAACATGATTCGGACGGACTTAACCTTCACTACGGGAGAGAAAGTCTCATCGTAGTCAATCCCTTGAACTTGCCGATAACCCTTAGCGACAAGTCGAGCTTTATAGATGCTGACATTACCATCCGTGTCCGTCTTCTTCTTGAAGATCCATTTGTTTTCTATCGCTCGCCGATCATCGGGCAAGTCAGTCAAAGTCCATACTTTGTTTTCATACATGGATTCTATCTCGGATTGCATGGCTTCTAGCCATTTGTTGGAATCTGGGCCCGCCATCGCTTCTTCATAGTTCGAAGGTTCACAGTTGTCTAACAACATGATTTCCAGGACAGGGTTGCCATACCACTCTGGTGTGGAATGTGTCCTTGTGGACCTACGAAGTTCAGTAGCAACTTGATCCGAAGTACCTTGATCATCATCATTAATTTCCTCTCCAGTTGGTGTAGGCACCACAGGAACATTTTCCTGAGCTGCACTACTTTCCGGTTCAAGAGGTAGTACTTCATCGAGTTCTACTTTCCTCCCACTTACTCCTTTCGAGAGAAACTCTTTTTCCAGAAAGGATCCGTTCTTGGCAACAAAGATCTTGCCTTCGGATCTAAGGTAGAAGGTATACCCAATGGTTTCCTTAGGGTATCCTATGAAGACGCATTTTTCCGACTTGGGTTCGAGCTTTTCAGGTTGAAGTTTCTTGACATAAGCATCGCATCCCCAAACTTTTAGAAACGACAGCTTAGGTTTCTTCCCAAACCATAATTCATACGGTGTCGTCTCAACGGATTTAGACGGTGCCCTATTTAAAGTGAATGTAGCTGTCTCTAAAGCGTATCCCCAAAATGATAGCGGTAAATCGGTAAGAGACATCATAGATCGCACCATATCCAATAGAGTGCGATTACGACGTTCGGACACACCGTTACGCTGAGGTGTTCTAGGCGGCGTGAGTTGTGAAACGATTTCACATTTTCTTAAGTGTGTACCAAATTCGTGACTTAAATATTCTCCTCCACGATCCGATCGTAAGAATTTTATCTTTAGGCCACGTTGATTCTCTACTTCATTATGAAATTTCTTGAACTTTTCAAAGGTCTCAGACTTGTGTTTCATCAAGTAGACATACCCATATCTACTCAAGTTATCAGTGAGAGTGAGAACATAACGATATCCTCCGCGAGCCTCAACGCTTATTGGACCACACACATCAGTATGTATGATTTCCAATAAGTTGGTTGCTCGCTCCATTGTTCCGGACAACGGAGTCTTGGTCATTTTGCCCATGAGGCATGGTTCGCATGTGTCAAATGATTCATAATCGAGAGACTCTAAAAGTCCATCACTATGGAGCTTCTTCATGCGCTTGACACCAATGTGACCAAGGCGGCAGTGCCACAAGTATGTGGGACTATCGTTATCAACTTTACATCTTTTGGTATTCACACTATGAATATATGTAAAATTACGTTCGAGATTCATTAAGAATAAACCATTGACCATCGGGGCATGACCATAAAACATATCTCTCATATAAATAGAACAACCATTATTCTCGGATTTAAATAAATAGCCATCTCACATCAAACGAGATCCAGATACAATGTTCATGCTCAAACTTGGCACTAAATAACAATTATTGAGGTTTAAAACTAATCCCGTAGGTAAATGTAGAGGTAGCGTGCCGACGGCGATCACATCGACCTTGGAACCATTCCCGACGCGCATCGTCACCTCGTCCTTCACCAGTCTCCTCTTATTCCGCAGCTCCTGCTGTGAGTTACAAATATGAGCAACAGTACCGGTATCAAATACCCAGGAGTTACTACGAGTACTAGTAAGGTACACATCAATTACATGTATATCAAATATACCTTTAGTGTTGCCGGCCTTCTTGTCCGCTAAGTATTTGGGGCAGTTCCGCTTCCAGTGACCCTTCCCTTTGCAATAAAAGCACTCAGTCTCAGGCTTGGGTCCATTCTTTGACTTCTTCCCGGCAACTGGCTTATCGGGCGCGGCAACATCTTTGCCGTCCTTCTTGAAGTTCTTCTTACCCTTGCCCTTCTTGAACTTAGTGGTCTTATTGACCATCAACACTTGATGTTCTTTCTTGATTTCAACCTCTGCTGACTTCAGCATTGAAAATACTTCAGGAATGGTCTTCACCATCCCCTGCATATTGTAGTTCAGCACAAAGCTCTTGTAGCTTGGTGGGAGCGACTGAAGGATTCTGTCAATGACCGCCTCGTCTGGGAGGTTGATCTCCAGCTGGGGGAGGCGGTTGTGCAACCCAGACATTTTGAGTATGTGCTCACTGACAGAACTGTTTTCCCCCATCTTACAACTATAGAACTTGTCGGAGACTTCATATCTCTCGACTCGGGCATGAGCTTGAAAAACCATTTTTAGCTCCTCGAACATCTCATATGCTCCGTGTCGCTCAAAACGCTTTTGGAGCCCCGGTTCTAAGCTGTAAAGTATGCCGCACTGAATGAGGGAGTAATCATCAGCACGTGATTGCCAAGTGTTCATAACGTCTTGGTTCTCTGGGATGGGTGCTTCACCTAGCGGTGCGTCTAGGACATAATCTTTCTTGGCTGCTATGAGGATGATCCTCAGGTTCCGGACCCAGTCCGAATAGTTGCTGCCATCATCTTTCAGCTTGGTTTTCTCTAGGAATGCGTTGAAGTTCATGTTGACATGAGCGTTGGCCATTTGATCTACAAGACATATTTTGCAAAGACTTTAGACTAAGTTCATGATAATTAAGTTCATCTAATCAAATTATTTAATGAACTCCCACTTAGATTGACATCCCTCTAGTCATCTAAGTGTTTACACGATCCGAGTCGACTAGGCCGTGTTCGATCATCACGTGAGACGGACTAGTCATCATCGGTGAACATCTTCATGTTGATTGTATCTTCCATACAACTCATGTTCGACCTTTCGGTCTCTTGTGTTCCGAGGCCATGTCTGTACATGCTAGGCTCGTCAAGTTAACCCTAAGTGTTTCTGCATGTGTAAAACTGTCTTACACCCGTTGTATGTGAACGTAAGGATCTATCACACCCGATCATCATGTGGTGCTTCGAAACGACGAACTTTAGCAACGACGCACAGTTAGGGGGAACACTTTCTTGAAATTATTATAAGGGATCATCTTATTTACTACCGTCGTTCTAAGTAAACAAGACGCATAAACATAATAAACATCACATGCAATTATATAATAGTGACATGATATGGCCAATATCATATAGCTCCTTTGATCTCCATCTTCGGGGCTCCATGATCATCTTCGTCACCGGCATGATACCATGATCTCCATCATCATGATCTCTATCATCATGTCTTCATGAAGTTGTCACAGCAACGACTACTTCTACTTCTATGGCTAACGTGTTTAGCAATAAAGTAAAGTAATTTACATGGCGTTCTTCAATGACACGCAGGTCATACAAAAAATAAAGACAACTCCTATGGCTCCTGCCGGTTGTCATACTCATCGACATGCAAGTCGTGATTCCTATTACAAGAACATGATCTCATACATCACAATATATCATTCATCATTCATCACAACTTCTGGCCATATCACATCACATGACAATTGCTGCAAAAACAAGTTAGACGTCCTCTAATTGTTGTTGCATCTTTTACGTGGCTGCAATTGAGTTCTAGCAAGAACATTTTCTTACCTACAAATAACCACAACGTGATTTTGTCAACTTCTATTTACCCTTCATAAGGACCATTTTCATCTAATCCGCTCCAACTAAAGTAGGAGAGACAGACACCCGCTAGCCACCTTATGCAACTAGTGCATGTCAGTCGGTGGAACCTGTCTCGCGTAAGCGTACGTGTAAGGTTGGTCCGTGCCGCTTCATCCCACAATACCGCTGAAGCAAGAAAAGACTAATAGCGGCAAGCAAGTTGACAAGATCTACGCCCACAACAAATTTATGTTCTACTCGTGCAATAGAGAACTACGCATAGACCTGGCTCATGATGCCACTGTTGGGGAACGTTGCAGAAAATTAAAAATTTTCCTACGGTTTCACCAAGATCCATCTATGAGTTTATCTAAGCAACGAGTCATGGGAGAGAGATTGCATCTACATATCACTTTGTAGATCGCGTGCGGAAGCGTTCAAGAGAACGGTGATGATGGAGTCGTACTCGCCGTGATTCAAATCACCGATGACCAAGTGCCGAACGGACAACACCTCCGCGTTCAACACACGTACGGAGCGGATGACGTCTCCTCCTTCTTGATCCAGCAAGGGGGAAGGAGAGGTTGAGGAAGAAGGCTCCAGCAGCAGCACGACGGCGTGATGTTGGTGGAGAGGCAGTACTCCGACAGGGCTTCGCCAAGCACTCAACAGAGGAGGAGAGGTGTTGCGGAGGGGAGGGGCTGCGCCTTGGATCAGGTGTTCAGCCCTCCCCTCGCCCCTCTATTTATAGGGGAAGGGGGAAGGGGGCCGGCCCCCTCTAGATGAGATCTAGAGGGGGGGGCGGCCAGGGAGGGGGCTTGCCCCCCAAGCAAGGGGGGGGGCGCCCCACTAGGGTTTCCCCCCAACCCTAGGCGCAAGGGCCCGGGGGGGCAGCCCTCCAGGGGATGGTTCCCCTGCCCACTACGGCCCATGAGGCCCACCGAGAGAGGTGGCCCCTCCCGGTGGACCCCCGGAACTCCTCCGGTGGCCCCGGTACAATACCGATATGCCCCCGAAACCTTCCGGTGACCGTATGACAACTTCCCATATATAAATCTTCACCTCCGGACCATTCCGGAACTCCTCGTGACGTCCGGGATCTCATCCGGGACTCCGAACAACATTCGATAATCACATACAAGTCTTCCTAATAACCCTAGCGTCACCGAACCTTAAGTGTGTAGACCCTACGGGTTCGGGAGACATGCAGACATGACCGAGACGGCTCTTTGGTCAATAACCAACAGTGGGATCTGTGTTGGAAATATGCCCTAGAGGCAATAATAAAAGTATTATTATATTTCAATGTTCATGATAAATGTCTTTTATTCATGCTATAACTGTATTATCCGGAAATCGTAATACACGTGTGAATACTTAGACCACAATATGTCCCTGGTGAGCCTCTAGTTGACCAGCTCGTTGTGATCAACAGATAGTCATGGTTTCTGACTATGGACATTGGATGTCGTTGATAACGGGATCACATCATTAGGAGAATGATGTGATGGACAAGACCCAATCCTAAGCATAGCACAAAGGTCGTTTAGTTCGTTTGCTAGAGCTTTGCCAATGTCAAGTATCTCTTCCTTAGACCATGAGATCGTGTAACTCCCGGATACCGTAGGAGTGCCTTGGGTGTATCAAACGTCACAACGTAACTGGGTGACTATAAAGGTGCATTACAGGTATCTCCGAAAGTAGCTGTTGGGTTGACACGGATCGAGACTGGGATTTGTCACTCCGTATGACGGAGAGGTATCTCTCGGCCCACTCGGTAATGCATCATCATAATGAGCTCAATGTGACCAAGGTGTTGGACACGGGATCATGCATTACGGTACGAGTAAAGTGACTTGCCGGTAACGAGACTGAACAAGGTATTGGGATACCGACGATCGAGTCTCGGGCAAGTAACGTACCGATTGACAAAGGGAATTGCATACAGGGTTTGATCGAATCCTCGACATCGTGGTTCATCCGATGACAACATCGAGGAGCATGTGGGAGCCATCATGGGTATCCAGATCCCGCTGATGGTTATTGACTGAGAGCGTCTCGGTCATGTCTGCATGTCTCCCGAACCCGTAGGGTCTACACACTTAAGGTTCGGTGACGCTAGGGTTATTAGGAAGACTGGTATGTGACTACCGAATGTTGTTTGGAGTCCCGGATGGGATCCTGGACGTCACGAGGAGATCCGGAAGGGTCCGGAGGTGAAGATTTATATATGGGAAGTTGTCAAACGGACACCGGGAAGTTTCGGGGTCATACCGGTATTGTACCGGGGCCACCGGAAGGGTTCCGGGGGTCCACCGGGAGGGTCCACCCCTCCCGGGGGGCCACATGGGCTGCGTGGGGCAGGGAGCCAGCCCCTGGTGGGCTGACCGCACCCCCCTCCCTTGGGCCCATGCGCCTAGGGTTGAGGGGGAACCCTAGAGGGGGCGCCCCCTTGGCTTGGGGGGCAAGCCACCCTCTCCCCTCTCCCCTAGGCCGCCGCACCCCCCCTAGATGGGTTCTAGGGGGCCGGCCCCCTTCTCCCTTCCCCCTATAAATAGAGGGGTGAGGGGAGGGCAGCCGTACCACCCTCCAAGGCGCAGCCCTCCCCTCCCCAACACCTCTCCTCCTCCATTGTGTGCTTGGCGAAGCCCTGTCGGAGTACTGCCTCTCCACCATCACCACGTCGTCGTGCTGTCGGTGGAGCTGTCTTCCTCAACCTCTCCTTCCCCCTTGCTGGATCAAGAAGGAGGAGACGTCTCCCGTCCCGTACGTGTGTTGAACGCGGAGGTGCTGTCCGTTCAGCACTTGGTCATCGGTGATTCGAATCACGTCGAGTACGACTACATCATCACCTTGCAAGCTTCCGCACGCGATCTACAAGTGGTATGTAGATGCAAACTCTCTCCCTTGACTCGTTGCTTAGATGAACTCATAGATGGATCTTGGTGAAACCGTAGGAAAAATTTTAATTTTCTGCAACGTTCCCCAACAGTGGCATCATGAGCTAGGTCTATGCGTAGTTCTCTTTGCACGAGTAGAACACAATTTTGTTGTGGGCATGGATTTTGTCATCTTACTTGCCTCTACTAGTCTTTTCTTGCTCAACGGTATTGTGGGATGAAGTGGCCCGGACCAACCTTACACGTACGCTTACGTGAGACCGGTTCCACCGACTGACATGCACTAGTTGCATAAGGTGGCTGGCGGGTGTGTGTCTCTCCCACCTTAGTTGGAGCGGAATCGATGAACAGGGCCCTTATGAAGGGTAAATAGAAGTTGACAAAATCACGTTGTGGTGATTCGTAGGTAAGAAAACGTTCTTGCTAGAACCCAATTGCAGCCACGTAAAAGATGCAACAACAATTAGAGGACGTCTAACTTGTTTTTGCAGCAATTGATCATGTGATGTGATATGGCCAGAAGTTGTGATGAATGATGAATTGTGATGTATGAGATCATGTTCTTTGTAATAGGATTCACGACTTGCATGTCGATGAGTATGACAACCGGCAGGAGCCATAGGAGTTGTCTTTATTTTTTGTATGACCTGCGTGTCATTGAATAACGCCATGTAAACTACTTTACTTTATTGCTAAACGTTAGTCATAGAAGTAGAAGTAGTCGTTGGCGTGACAACTTCATGAAGACACGATGATGGAGATCATGATGATGGAGATCATGATGATGGAGATCATGGTGTCAAGCCGGTGACAAGATGATCATGGAGCCCCGAAGATGAAGATCAATGGAGCTATATGATATTGGCCATATCATGTCACAACTATATAATTGCATGTGATGTTTATTATGTATTATGCATCTTGTTTACTTAGGACGACGGTAGTAAATAAGATGATCCCTTATAAAAAATTTCAAGAAGTGTTCTCCCCTAACTGTGCACCGTTGCTACAGTTCGTCGTTTCTAAGCACCACGTGATGATCGGGTGTGATGGATTCTTACGTTCACATACAACGGGTGTAAGACAGTTTTACACAGCGAAAACACTTAGGGTTAACTTGACGAGCCTAGCATGTGCAGACATGGCCTCGGAACACGGAGACCGAAAGGTCGAACACGAGTCGTATGGAAGATACGATCAACATGAAAATGTTCACCGACGATGACTAGTCTGTCTCACGTGATGATCGGACACGGACTAGTCGACTCGGATCGTGTAACACTTAGATGACTAAAGGGATGTCTAATCTAAGTGGGAGTTCATAATTTGATTAGAACTTTATTATCATGAACTTAGTCTAAAACCTTTGCAAATATGTCTTGTAGATCAATGGCCAACGCTAATGTCAACATGAACTTCAACGCGTTCCTAGAGAAAACCAAGCTGAAAGATGATGGCAGCAACTATACGGACTGGGTCCGGAACCTGAGGATCATCCTCATAGCTGCCAGGAAACAATATGTCCTAGAAGGACCGCTAGGTGACGCTCCCATCCCAGAGAACCAAGACATTATGAATGCTTGGCAGTCTCGTGCTGATGATTACTCCCTCGTTCAGTGCGGCATGCTTTACAGCTTAGAACTGGGGCTCCAAAAGCGTTTTGAGCACCACGGAGCATATGAGATGTTCGAAGAGCTGAAACTAGTTTTTCAAGCTCATGCCCAGGTCGAGAGATATGATGTCTCCGACAAGTTCTACAGCTGTAAGATGGAGGAAAACAGTTCTGTCAGTGAGCACATCCTGAAGATGTCTGGGTTGCACAACCGTATGACCCAGCTAAACATTAACCTCCCAGATGAGGCGGTCATTGACAGAATCCTCCAGTCGCTCCCACCAAGCTACAAGAGCTTTGTGATGAACTACAACATGCAGGGGATGGAAAAGACCATTCCTGAAGTGTTCTCGATGCTGAAGTCAGCAGAGGCTGAAATCAAGAAAGAACATCAAGTGTTGATGGTCAATAAGACCACTAAGTTCAAGAAGGGCAAGGGTAAGAAGAACTTCAAGAAGGACGGCAAAGATGTTGCCGCGCCTGGTAAGCCAGTTACCGGGAAGAAGTCAAAGAATGGACCCAAGCCTGAGACTGAGTGTTTTTATTGCAAGGGGAAGGGTCACTGGAAGCGGAACTGCCCCAAATACTTAGCGGATAAGAAGGCCGGCAACACCAAAGGTATATTTGATATACATGTGATTGATGTGTACCTTACCAGTACTCGTAGTAACTCCTGGGTATTTGATACCGGTGCCGTTGCTCATATTTGTAACTCACAGCAGGAGCTGCGGAATAAACGGAGACTGGCGAAGGACGAGGTGACGATGCGCGTCGGGAATGGTTCCAGAGTCGATGTGATCGCCGTCGGCACGCTGCCTCTACATTTACCTACGGGATTAGTTTTGAACCTTAATAATTGTTATTTAGTGCCAAGTTTGAGCATGAACATTGTATCTGGATCTCGTTTAATTCGAGATGGCTACTCATTTAAGTCTGAGAATAATGGTTGTTCGATTTATATGAGAGATATGTTTTATGGTCATGCTCCGATGGTCAATGGTTTATTCTTAATGAATGTCGAGCGTAATATTACACATGTTCATAGTGTAGATGCCAAAAGATTTAAAGTTGATAACGATAGTCCCACATACTTGTGGCACTGCCGCCTTGGTCACATTGGTGTCAAGCGCATGAAGAAGCTCCATGCCGATGGACTTTTAGAGTCTCTTGATTATGAATCGTTTGACACGTGCGAACCATGCCTCTTGGGCAAAATGACCAAGACTCCGTTCTCCGGAACAATGGAGCGAGCAACCAACTTATTGGAAATCATACATACCGATGTGTGCGGTCCAATGAGCGTTGAGGCTCGCGGAGGATATCGTTATGTTCTCACTCTCACTGATGACTTGAGTAGATATGGGTATGTCTACTTAATGAAACACAAGTCTGAGACCTTTGAAAAGTTCAAGGAATTTCAGAATGAGGTAGAGAATCAACGTGACCGAAAGATAAAATTCTTACGATCGAATCGTGGAGGAGAATACTTAAGTCACGAATTTGGTACACACTTAAGGAAATGTGGAATCGTTTCACAACTCACGCCGCCTGGAACACCTCAGCGAAACGGTGTGTCCGAACGTCGTAATCGCACTCTATTGGATATGGTGCGGTCTATGATGTCTCTTACCGATTTACCGCTATCATTTTGGGGATACGCTCTAGAGACAGCTACATTCACTTTAAATAGGGCACCGTCTAAATCCGTTGAGACGACACTGTATGAATTATGGTTTGGAAAGAAACCTAAGCTGTCGTTTCTAAAAGTTTGGGGATGCGATGCTTATGTCAAGAAACTTCAACCTGATAAGCTCGAACCCAAGCGGAAAAATGCGTATTCATAGGATACCCTAAGGAAACTGTCGGGTATACCTTCTACTTAAGATCCGAAGGCAAGATCTTTGTTGCCAAGAACGGATGCTTTCTGGAAAAAGAGTTTCTCTCAAAAGAAGTAAGTGGGAGGAAAGTAGAACTCGATGAAGTACTACCTCTTGAGCAGGAAAGTGGCGCAGCACAGGAAACCGTTCCTGTTATGCCCACACCAACTGAAGAGGAAAACAATGATGATGATCAAGGTACTTCGGATCAAGTTACTACTGAACTTCGTAGGTCCACAAGGACACGTTCCGCACCAGAGTGGTACGGCAACCCTGTCCTGGAAATAATGTTGTTAGACAACAATGAACCTTCGAACTATGAAGAAGCGATGGCGGGCCCGGATTCCAACAAATGGCTTGAAGCCATGAAATCCGAGATAGAATCCATGTATGAAAACAAAGTATGGACTTTGACAGACTTGCCCGATGATCGGCGAGCGATAGAAAACAAATGGATCTTTAAGAAGAAGACGGACGCGGATGGTAATGTTACAATCTATAAGGCTCGACTTGTCGCTAAGGGTTATCGACAAGTTCAAGGGATTGACTACGACGAGACTTTTTCTCCCGTAGCGAAGCTGAAGTCTGTCCGAATCATGTTAGCAATTGCCGCATACTATGATTATGAGATATGGCAAATGGACGTCAAAACGGCATTCCTTAACGGGCATCTTAAGGAAGAACTGTATATGATGCAGCCGGAAGGTTTTGTCGATCCTCAGAACGCTAACAAAGTATGCAAGCTCCAGCGATCCATTTATGGACTGGTGCAAGCATCTCGGAGTTGGAACATTCGCTTTGATGAGATGATCAAAGCGTTTGGGTTTATGCAGACTTATGGAGAAGCCTGCGTTTACAAGAAAGTGAGTGGGAGCTCTGTAGCATTTCTCATATTATATGTAGATGACATACTCTTGATGGGAAATAATATAGAATTTCTGGACAGCATTAAGGCCTACTTGAATAAGTGTTTTTCAATGAAGGACCTTGGAGAAGCTGCTTATATATTAGGCATCAAGATCTATAGAGATAGATCGAGACGCCTCATAGGTCTTTCACAAAGCACATACCTTGATAAGATTTTGAAGAGGTTCAAAATGGATCAGTCCAAGAAGGGGTTCTTGCCTATGTTACAAGGTGTGAGACTGAGCTCGGCTCAGTCACCGACCACGGCAAAAGATAAAGAAGAGATGAGTGTCATCCCCTATGCTTCAGCCATAGGATCTATTATGTATGCCATGCTAAACCTTGCCATAAGTTTGGTAGCAAGATACCAAAGTAATCCCGGCAGGAACACTGGACAGCGGTCAAGAATATCCTGAAGTACCTGAAAAGGACGAAGGATATGTTTCTCGTTTATGGAAGAGACGAAGAGCTCGTTGTAAAGGGTTACGTCAACGCTAGCTTCGACTCAGATCTGGATGACTCTAAGTCACAAACCGGATACGTGTATATGTTGAATGGTGGAGCAGTAAGCTGGTGCAGCTGCAAGCAGAGCGTCGTGGCGGGATCTACGTGTGAAGCGGAGTACATGGCAGCCTCGGAGGCAGCGCATGAAGCGATTTGGGTGAAGGAGTTCATCACCAACCTAGGAGTCATACCCAATGCGTCGGGGCCGATCAAACTCTTCTGTGACAACACTGGAGCTATTGCCCTCGCCAAGGAGCCCAGGTTTCTCAAGACGACCAGGCACATCAAGCGTCGTTTCAACTCCATCCGTGAAAATGTTCAAGATGGAGACATAGAGATTTGCAAAGTGCACACGGATCTGAATGTCGCAGATCCGCTGACTAAACCTCTCTCGCGTGCAAAACATGATCAACACCAGAACTCTATGGGTGTTCGATTCATCACAATGTAACTAGATTGGTGACTCTAGTGCAAGTGGGAGACTGTTGGAAATATGCCCTAGAGGCAATAATAAAAGTATTATTATATTTCAATGTTCATGATAAATGTCTTTCATTCATGCTATAACTGTATTATCCGGAAATCGTAATACACGTGTGAATACTTAGACCACAATATGTCCCTGGTGAGCCTCTAGTTGACCAGCTCGTTGTGATCAACAGATAGTCATGGTTTCCTGACTATGGACATTGGATGTCGTTCATAACGGGATCACATCATTAGGAGAATGATGTGATGGACAAGACCCAATCCTAAGCATAGCACAAAGGTCGTTTAGTTCGTTTGCTAGAGCTTTGCCAATGTCAAGTATCTCTTCCTTAGACCATGATATCGTGTAACTCCCGGATACCGTAGGAGTGCCTTGGGTGTATCAAACGTCACAACGTAACTGGGTGACTATAAAGGTGCATTACAGGTATCTCCGAAAGTAGCTGTTGGGTTGACACGGATCGAGACTGGGATTTGTCACTCCGTATGACAGAGAGGTATCTCTGGGCCCACTCGGTAATGCATCATCATAATGAGCTCAATGTGACCAAGGTGTTGGACACGGGATCATGCATTACGGTACGAGTAAAGTGACTTGCCGGTAACGAGACTGAACAAGGTATTGGGATACCGACGATCGAGTCTCGGGCAAGTAACGTACCGATTGACAAAGGGAATTGCATACAGGGTTTGATCGAATCCTCGACATCGTGGTTCATCCGATGACAACATCGAGGAGCATGTGGGAGCCATCATGGGTATCCAGATCCCGCTGATGGTTACTGACTGAGAGCGTCTCGGTCATGTCTGCATGTCTCCCGAACCCATAGGGTCTACACACTTAAGGTTCGGTGACGCTAGGGTTATTAGGAAGACTGGTATGTGACTACCGAATGTTGTTCGGAGTCCCGGATGGGATCCTGGACGTCACGAGGGGATCCGGAAGGATCCGGAGGTGAAGATTTATATATGGGAAGTTGTCAAACGGACACCGGGAAGTTTCGGGGTCATACCGGTATTGTACCGGGGCCACCGAAAGGGTTCCGGGGGTCCACCGGGAGGGTCCACCCCTCCCGGGGGGCCACATGGGCTGCATGGGGCAGGGAGCCAGCCCCTGGTGGGCTGACCGCACCCCCCTCCCTTGGGCCCATGCGCCTAGGGTTGAGGGGGAACCCTAGAGGGGGCGCCCCCCTTGGCTTGGGGGGCAAGCCACCCTCTCCCCTCTCCCCTAGGCCGCCGCACCCCCCCTAGATGGGTTCTAGGGGGCCGGCCCCCTTCTCCCTTCCCCCTATAAATAGAGGGGTGAGGGGAGGGCAGCCGTACCACCCTCCAAGGCGCAGCCCTCCCCTCCCCAACACCTCTCCTCCTCCGTTGTGTGCTTGGCGAAGCCCTGTCGGAGTACTGCCTCTCCACCATCACCACGCCGTCGTGCTCCCGGTGGAGCCGTCTTCCTCAACCTCTTCTTCCCCCTTGCTGGATCAAGAAGGAGGAGACGTCTCCCGTCCCGTACGTGTGTTGAACGCGGAGGTGCTGTCCGTTCAGCACTTGGTCATCGGTGATTCGAATCACGTCGAGTACGACTACATCATCACCTTGCAAGCTTCCGCATGCGATCTACAAGTGGTATGTAGATGCAAACTCTCTCCCTTGACTCGTTGCTTAGATGAACTCATAGATGGATCTTGGTGAAACCGTAGGAAAAATTTTAATTTTCTGCAACGTTCCCCAACAATCTGGATACCCATGTTGGCTCCCACATGCTCCTCGATGATCTCATCGGATGAACCACGATGTCGAGGATTCAATCAACCCCGTATTCAATTCCCTTTGTCAATCGGTATGTTACTTGCCCGAGACTCGATCGTCGGTATCCCAATACCTCGTTTAGTCTCGTTACCGGCAAGTCATTTTACTCGTACCGTAATGCATGATCTTGTGACCAAACACTTGGTCACCTTGAGCTCATTATGATGATGCATTACCGAGTGGGCCCAGAGATACCTCTCCGTCATACGGAGTGACAAATCCCAGTCTCGATCCGTGTCAACCCAACAGACACTTTCAAAGATACCTGTAGTGCACCTTTATAGTCACCCAGTTACGTTGTGACGTTTGGTACACCCAAAGCACTCCTACGGTATCCGGGAGTTACACGATCTCATGGTCTAAGGAAAAGATACTTGACATTGGAAAAGCTCTAGCAAAACGAACTACACGATCTTGTGCTATGCTTAAGATTGGGTCTGGTCCATCACATCATTCTCCTAATGATGTGATCCCGTTATCAACGACATCCAATGTCCATAGTCAGGAAACCATGACTATCTGTTGATCAACGAGCTAATCAACTAGAGGCTTACTAGGGACATATTATGGTCTTTGTATTCACACGTGTATTACGATTTCCGGATAATACAATTATAGCATGAATAAAGACAATTATCATAAACAAGGAAATATAATAATAATTCTTTTATTATTGCCTCTAGGGCATATTTCCAACAAAAACGTACTCATGAAAAGAAAATACATTTAAAATTTAGGTTCAGAAGTACGACGATCAACTAACATCACAAAAAACAAACAAAGAATGGTGTGAATGAGTTTTATTTATTTTTTATCAAAATGATCATGTTTTTTCGGGCGAGAAAATTCATCAACTATCAAGGTAATACAAAGAACACCAGAAATAATATTTACATCCCGGCCATATACCACCTAACGACGACTATAAAAACCAAAACGAGCCGAAGACCCGAAAATACCTCTTATAGGCAAATAAAAAGGACACACAATTTTTTTTTCTTTTTTCTGGGCAAACTGAGAGGTTTCTTCTATGCAAAAGAAAGGAACAAGAGCTTTAGCACTCAACTGTGCAAGAACAATCACAGATGAATTCCACGTGATACATTCTAATTTCCCCATAAGAAAGTCCCTCGAAGATCCAATGGTAAACATGCACGTGTTTTCTTGGTCACATTTTGTGTGGGTTCACGCTCCATCACATAATAATTTCTTATCCAAAAACTTTGAAAAATTTCAAAGTTTGGGAAGTCAGGTCCAAGCACCAAGCTCAACGCAATTTCCTTCCCAAACGGGTCCAAAAAGAAGAATAAAAGAACGGCGAGACTCGCTGACCGATGGGTCCCACCGTCGAGGCCCAGCCGAAGTATATAGCTCGCGAGACAGAGGTGGAGGGGTGGAGTCCGAAACACCAAATAAATCCCCACCTGTCGCCGCGGCCGGCCACCGCGATTCACTGCCGCCGTCCGCCGGAGATCGGACGGCTGCCCCTGCCCCGACGCCGTCTCTCGCGAGCCAGTGCTGCCGCCTCGTCCTCGTCGTCGCCGTTGTCGCCTTCCTCTTCTTCCGCCCCTAGCTTCCCCGGGAGGAGGCGGCCGAGTCGCCATGGAGGCCTACAAGGTCTGGGTGCGGAAGAACCGGGACCTCGTCCGCTCCCTCGAGTCCCTCGCCAACGTAACCTCCCAACCCCCCTACCCACGAGCAGCTTCTTCTCCTTGTTCCGTTACGCGCGTCGGCTCTCGCGGTCCACGGGAGTTCCCGATCCCTAATCCGCGCGGGGCCCGTCGATTTGGGGTTTCAATCGTGTCATTTGGTGGATTCCTCGGGGCTCATCGCCTGGGGTTTTGCGCGAATTCTCCTTTGGCAGACCACAGAAGGGGATTAATTTCCCGTTATTATTTTACGAATTTCCATGTTGGCCCTGCTCCGGTGCCATGGAGTTCGGTTAGGATCATGAATTGCGGTCGTAATTTCTTAGCCGGCTAGGCTGTCAATGGAATGAGTAGCTAGAAATTGTAGCTTATGCTTATGTTTGCTTCATTCTAGAAAACAAAAATGCTTATGTTTGCTTGAATGACTTGCAGGGGGTGACGTGGATACTTCCTGAGCGCTTCGCTAACTCCGAGATCGCCCCGGAAGCAGGTGATGCAAGTCTTTCAATAGGAGTAACATTTAGTCCCACTCCACGTTTTTTTGGTCTGAATCTTCTATCATCGGTTGGTATGTTTACTGTCTCTTGGTGTTTGTCTTTCGAGAAGTGCCGAGTTGAAGTGTCTCATGGTGTTATATTTGCAAATGCGAGTGTTGAAATTTCTACTTTGTGTTAATCAGATATAAAAAGAATAGGGTGTGCAGATAACATTTAACTGAGTTAAGTCTGACACATACATTTTGGACTGCTAGAAAGTAGAATACACCATAATAATTGTGATCAAAGAGCTATAAGGTTGTATAGGTACTGGCATGGTAGGCTCAATTGTGAAATTTTGCATGCAAGATTTTTGACATGTGGTGCCCCTTTGTTCTTGTTGCATTAATTACATATGCCGAGTTAATGTATGGGAGATTAAACCATGAGCATTTTGTAGTTCATGACAAGAATGTTATCATTATTGTTTGGGGGGTCGAAATAATCTGTCTGTTGCACTTTGTACACTTTCTAGTTGAAAACTGTTAAATGCAGATACTAGACTAGTTTTTTGAGGTATAACATTAAATATTATTCACTACTGTTCGCTCCTAATTTTTTTGTATGACTAAATGCAACTGCCTTAGCTGGCATAGCACCAAGTGCTTAGGCCCAACGTTGAATTTGCCTTACCTTTTCTGTCATCACTTGGCATGTCACTGTTGGCTAAAAAACTTAACTATTGCGCCATACTTGATAGGATATTATTAGAACTTACCAATATATATCGAAGTCTGTTGAATGTGGAATACACCCTATTTTTTGCTGACAACATGAGATGACTGCCCTTGGCCTATAGATCTTCCTTTCATTCAACCTCCTAAGTCTGCGTTTGGCATTTGGTGGATTATGATAATCCTGTTTGCCGCACCAGCCTTTTCCTATTTTAGTTTTTGCTTGACCCGTGTTTGCCTACTTTTGTGGCAAATTTTCTACAGCAGACTTACCTACCAATTTTGTTATTCATATTATTTAGTGAACAACCACAAACACCCTATGCATGTTCACTAAATAATATAAGCACAGCACAGATCAACAACCACAAACTAAACCTAAGATCTCATTATTTGTTGTTCATATATTTAGTGAACATGTATTTGCATCTGTGTATAATATATGATGCCGAAGCACATTTGCTTGCTATTACTGAGTCCGAGATACTTACCTAGCAATTTTGTTTCTAATCTGAAAACAGGAAATATAGAGCTTAATTCATTAAGTTGCTAAATTTTTTCCAACGAAACTTACCCTGGGAAGCAAACACTTTTGTTCTTTATAAACATCTACTTGTCTTAGATTTGTCTAGATACGGATGTATCTAGCACTAAAATGAGTCTAGATACATTTGTATCTAGACAAATCCAAGACAAGTAATTCGGAACGGAGGGAGTATATAGTAAGATAGTAAGATGACTTCCATGAGACAGTTATGTATTTTTGTTGTTCAAGAAACTGTTTTCCGTGTAAGAACTTGATTATTTGACATTAAGGCGGCATTGCTTTTTTCTGAACAGTATATGCACTTCTGGGCATTGTAAGTTCTGTCAACCAGCATATAATTGAGACACCAAATGATGGTCACTCACTGGCCTCCAAGGAACAATCTATCCCATGGGCTCTTGTTGTATCCATACTGAAGGATGTGGAAGCAGTTGTTGAAGTTGCTGCCCAGCACTTTGTTGGAGATGATCGCAAATGGGGCTTCCTTGCTGTTACAGAAGCAGTGAAGTAAGATGATTGATTATGCATTGTGTTTCCTTGCTTGCATATCTGTTATTGCCATGCATTTCTGGCTTTGTGATGGCTGATAACTTTTGTGCAACATTTCAGAGCATGTGTCAGGTTAGCCGCTTTCAGGGAGAGTGGCTACAGGATGCTCTTACAAGGAGGGGAGGTGGAAAACGAAGAGGAGGATGTTCTTGAAGACAATCAGGGAGTCAAGACTAATGGAGTGCCAGTAATCTATCCGGTTAATGGACATTCCCAAAATGGCCATTGGATTACGACTGATGGTCCGGATGGAAAACCTGGAATTATATCTAAGAGTCTGGAGGGAAGAGCAGTAGCTGCTTTAAACAGGTTTGGTCAGAATGCAAAGATGTTGTCAGATCCCACGTGGATGAGCAGGCTCCAACCTTCTCCTGTTCCTCCTGGTAACTTGTTTTTACTACAACATTATTATGGTTCTCCATTGAGATATTTACCCATTATTTTTCTCAAGTGTTGTTAGTTTACTTATCAGATTGTTTGTCCTTGTGCTCAGCAGTGATGGAGATTGAGAAGCCAACTTTCGCAACCATTTGGTCTTCTAAAGGGGTTTCTGGGCGCTTATTCATGTTAGGGGAGGCCGTCCACATATTCAGACCACTTGTATACGTACTCTTGATTAGAAAGTTTGGCATCAAATCTTGGACCCCGTGGTTGGTCTCACTAGCTGTGGAGCTCACAAGCCTTGGCATTCATTCGCATGCAACAGATCTGAATCATAGAGCTGGGAAAGTTCATCAGCTCTCGTCTGCTGAGAGGGATGAGGTGAGATGATTTCAGTTTTTTTTATTGTGTTAAAGTTTTTAGGTTATGTTCTCTGGGTTGCTGAGTTAGCTATTCTTCCTTGGTTCAATTCCATCAGTTGAAAAGGCGAAAAATGATGTGGGCACTTTATGTCATGAGAGATCCGTTCTTTGCCAGCTACACCAGGTAATGGGCACTACACACTTAAACACAGTACTGTCTCGGCTCTTGATCTTACCCTTCCTATATGCCCTTGCTTACACTCGAGTCCTAACAGGCGTCATCTTGAGAAGGCTGAGAAAGCGCTGAATCCAGTGCCGCTTATCGGTTTCATCACAGGTGTGTGAACTTTCCCCGTAGGCCCGTATCTAGGATGCATCTTGTTCCTACAAAAACTTGTGGACGAAGCATTTTGTAATAATTTTGACACGCTCGATTTATTGCAGGTAAACTTGTGGAATTATTGGAGGGGGCTCAGTCGCGGTATACATATACATCAGGCTCGTAGATGAGGATTGGGATAGATTTACCTGCTTCTGCTGGAGAGCTTCCTTGCTGATCTGCCATACTGGACTTTTGCTGGTTGCTGGATTTTGTTTTCAGTAGATGAGGATTTGAGCGAACCCCTGTCTGTGCTTTGCCATTTCGTGGCCAGATCTGGCATCGCTGTCTCAAGACCTTGGCTGATAAGTTGCAGGCACATAACCTCAC
The DNA here is from genome assembly GCF_018294505.1 of Triticum aestivum. Lineage (NCBI taxonomy): Eukaryota > Viridiplantae > Streptophyta > Magnoliopsida > Poales > Poaceae > Triticum > Triticum aestivum. The sequence goes on from NC_057810.1 coordinate 91,050,745, forward strand.
CCCTGGTGGCAGCTGGGAATGTAATTATACAGTATATCGGTCTAATGTCATGAATAGGCATGCAAGCATTACCGTTATATTTACCAGAAATGAAAATCATAATAAGTTC
>NC_057810.1:91051244-91078709 GCF_018294505.1 Triticum aestivum
TATTGAGAGAAGTAAAAGGGAAAGATCCTTGTTTGCTCATTCAGATAACTGAATCTAACTTCTGTTGGTGATGCATCTTGATAATGTGCGGCCTCTTCAGTGTTGGTTGGGTCGACGATCGCCTACGGCGAAGTCGTTTGCTTCAGGGTTTAGGGATGGCGAAAATGGGAGGAGTGATGGCGAATGATGCCTGCGTGCTGTCTCGATGAGACCCTCTTTGCAGTGGTGTGTGTGGAGTTACTTGGGTGCGCCCAGCAGTTGTGAACAACTCTTTTCTTCTTAATGAATGCAAGATAACTGCCATTTCCAGTGAACAACTCTTTTCTTCTTAATGAATGCAAGATAACTGCCATTTCCAAAAAATAATGTGCGGTGTATCTCAACTTGATTTGTGTTTGGATTTAGCATGGATCACCCTTTGGCTGGAGATGTCCATGAAGCATTTCAGATTCAAGGAACACGAATCATTAAATCTCTCGTATTGTCATTGTAACACTTGTCTCAAAATGTTGAATCAGATAAACAAATACGTACCGGCATGATGTCAAGATGAAAAAGGCAGTACTATACTTGCAACATGCATCTATCTCATTCTATTCTATGCACTGTTAATGTACAACAAGTATGATCAAGCTCGACAAGCATGAGCAAGATAGTGTCACAAGCGTGCAATAGTTCTGTTCAGGCTCAGCTCAACCCCACCCGCAGAACGAGCATTTTTCGCGTTATTACGAGATTCACGAACATCAGCTTGTGAGCTTATGTATGATAGGGACTGCAACCACGACACGAGCACAGGCTTCCGTACAACATCGTCAGATTCCGCGACATGGGCGTGCATGTCATCGAGGAGCACATCCTGGCCTTCCTTTGGCAGCGAGGTGACAAATTCCGCCAGCTCCTTGAGCAGATAAGAGAATGACTGCAGAAACAGGAGAAAAGAGTGTTGAGGGAATAAAATCTGCAGGGTCTCTACAGGTAGCAGTGCTGCATGCGTAGTAGGAAATCATGGAATAATGTGATTTAGGGTCAAAGGCAGATCTTTATATCAATCAATCAAGTCAGCGAATGAAAATACTCGATAGGGTTTTGAAGCTAATGATGTTTGCAATCTCTGCTATTGGGAAAAAGGTTCGGTGTGTCCTCGCGGATTGATTGGCCATATTCTGAATGTCATAAAGGAGATAAGCACCACCAACCCGTATTTCAGAGGAGTTACTGCCCTACACACCATCAGAAAGTAATAACATTGTGATCTTAGCTTACCTGAATATCAACAAGGAAGATGAGCCGTAGCAACAAGTCCAATACTTTCTTGCAGGGCTCTGTGCTTTCTTCCCATGACCTCCATAATGATCTGTCCTGAACCATTGCAGTACTGCAAAGATCTTTAGCCTTCACAGCAAGGCTATGGATACAAAACAGAATGGCAGGGCTCTTTGCAGGAAGGTGCCGAACAAGTGCAACAACTCCTGATGCTAATCCATCAAATGGAGTTACCCCAGGATAAGCCTATTAAATGAGATAAGTAGAGAAATTAGTCAGTCGCCTAATTAGGAACTAAAAGTATGAAAAAGGGTTTTGAATGAACTACCTCCAAGGATCTCCTAATATAATCAAAGGCGACTTGCTCTTTCAAAGCCACTCGATCATCCTGATCAGTATCATTGCCAGATGACAGGAATGATACCATCACCGAGTGTACAGCACGTGTTATTTTTTCATTCGAATGTTGTATGTATCTAACAAATTGCATTAAGGGCGGCAATTTTGTATATCAAAATCAAGATAACCCAATGAGAAAAACAAAGAGAGAATTCCTTATTTGACACTAGATAAAAATGTGCCTCCCTATTTGGCCCTGCAAAAAAAGTTTATTCCCTATTTGACGCTCGGACTATTTTTTCACTTCCGCCATTTTGGCTACCAGCCTACCAATGGTGTTAAGTGAGAGCTGAAACAACGGCTTTACCCCTGATGTATAACGCTGGAAAAAAAGGATAGCAGGAACCAAACTGCCCCGAACAACGACCTAACTCGCTCTCCCTAGAGTCAAAAAAAAAAGTATGCAGTAAAAAAGAACTCGCCCTCCCTCAATCCTGACCCCTAACCTGTATGGCGGCAGCAGCAGAGGTCTGTCTTTTCCCCCTAATGTGCCACTGCCGTCAATTATGGCTACTAACGATATTAAGGGCCTGTTTGGGACTGCTCCGCTCTAAAAAACGCAAGCCAAACGGGGTAACTCCATGATATCCCGCTCTGAGAAAAAAACAAGAATCTGGGGTACAACTTCCTATTTTTTGTGAAGCTCTTCAGGGGTGCTCCAAAAACTCTAGTTCGAAGAGTCCTTGTGGACTTGGTGGGAAATTACCCAGCACTACCACCAGTAAGTGGATACGCCTTTGTTTTATTTCCCCACGTCACCCAGCCAAATAGACCTTTCCCACCAAATTTTCTTATTCTTGAAGCTGGAAGCCAAACAGGATAAACTGCTCTTTGGAGAAGCTGCAACTCCTAGGTGAATTTGCTCCAAAGTGGATTTGGTGCAGTGGAGCAGTCCCAAACAGGCCCTTAAGTGAGAACTGAAAAGACAGTTTTACCCCAGAAAGAAATTTAGACCGAGTGCCAAATAAGGAAGAATTTTTTTCCAGGGTCAAATAGGGAAGCACATTTTTATCTAGTACTCCCTCCGTCCCATAATGTAAGACGTTTTTTGACTCTAGTGTAGTGTCAGAAAACGTCTTAAATTATGGGACAGAGGGAGTATCAAATAAGGAATTCTATCAAAAATAAATAGTAAGACAAATAGTAGTGGTGTCTATAAAGGATACAGGAATACGACCGGAGCTAATTTATCCCGAATTAGATCAGCTGGAATAAGGCTAATACAAGTAGGCATAACCCGCAGATAAAACAATATGCGTGACGTCTGAACCTCATCCGCGTAACAGATATATCTTGTTCCATCCAAGGTTAGTAAATCTACAATATACCAAAGCTCCACTTTAATCAACAGCTGCAAGCACATCTAAGCAATCACATGAGAAGTTTTAATCATAATGGCACAAGGAGATTAGGAGAGTGGCATTAAATAACCTGGTTTGGTTGTCAATTCAGCACATGAAGGCATTGACTCAACGAATAAAGCACTGGCTGCCGCATTATCCTGATTAACAACAACAGCACGCCGGATTGCTTCAGTGTACTCAGGAAGACGCAAACGTCTCAGATGTTCCACACAAGAGAATTCCACCAAGATCCTAACAGCAACCTCTGGCTGTAACCCCCCTGAGGAGTTTGCATCCAACCTGTGTTTTGCAACCTCTGCTGCAAAGCTTACAATCATAAAAAATGCTGCCTCAGCAATCTTATCAATCTCAGCAAGCAAATCATTCCGTTTCGTCTGGTGCAGCAACACTGCTGCACGAAGATGATGATACAGCTCTTGCGCATATTCACATACACGAGTTTCAACATAATCTTTAGTCTTCTCATCAGCAAATGAATACTGATTGCACAGAACCCCAGTCACTGGCCCTGCTTCTTTGAAAAGGACACTATCCTGGTGTTGCTTGACCTGATTCTTGGCAAGCTCAGCTGAATTTCCATCTGGACTCTTAACTGAGATCCTAAGCAGACATGGAAGAGGAAGGAGCTCCTCCAGCAGTGCCATAAGAACACACTGTAACACTGAATCATTAGACGCTACCGGCCCACACTGTGTCAAACCTAATGCAACACACTGAAGAAGGACACGTCGCTGATCATCGTCATGCCTCCCTTCTACAGTTGCCCTCTTAGCTGCAAAACGAATGGTCCACTCAGGAGCGTCCTTCAATTTTGGGGCAAAGTCCAAGCGATGTCTCACCGAAGCAACCCTCAATGCCCGTAGTCCACCGCAAGCCGCCATCACCGCCGGAAACAGCACATAACCCTCGCTCTCGCACTTCTCCGGCGAAATTACCTCGAACAGAACCTGAACCTTGCGCATCCTCCTCGACTCGACGAACCCCGACACCAGCCAATCCACCAGCTTAAGCACCCTAACACCAACACCTACATCCCCGATCCTGCCGCAAATCCTAACCAGGGACACAAGGATCCTTCCAAAGTGCAGCTCATCTGCACATGCCAGGGCATGGCCAATACCAGCAAGCGCAAGGTGGTCAATAACATCGCTGGTCTCACTGCCCTGCTCCGTATTCTCTAGAATGCGACTCACAGCCACAATGGGGTCGTCGCCACCATGGTCGCTCCCGAGATTCCCCGTGCTGGGGCTCCCTGAGGTGCCATTGCTGGTGGAATTCTTGGAGCTCTTGGCGGTGGCGAGCGTGCCCAGGAGGAGGAGCCGAGGGGCGAGAGGGAGGGAGGCAAAGGGGAGCGAATAGTTGGGGAGGAGACGCGGGCAGGTGGCGAGCAGCGGGGAGACGAGGCGCGGGTGGAGCGGGAGAAGCGGCAGGAGCAGCTCGAGGTGCGCGGAGCTGAGGCGGAGCGAGCGGCGGTGCAGGTGGAGGGTCTCGAGGGCGGAGAGGGTGACCGCAGGGGAGGGAGCGGCGCTGCGGAGGTGCGACCACGCGGTGAGGATGGCGGCGGGGGTGGGAGGCGGGGGCGCTGGCGCGGGGGGCGCGAAGGTGGGTGACTCGAGGAGGTCGGTGAGGGGCGTGGCGGCGGGGGCCGGCGGCGGGAGACTGGCCGGCGTGGACATGGCTGGGCTGTGGATTGGAATCGGAACTGACGCGACGATGACGCCGCCGATGCCTTCAGACCTGAGAGGACTCGAGAGAAAACGGAGCTGCTACCAGCTCAGCGTACCACAACTAATTGCGTCGATTTTTCTTTTCTTTTCTTTTCTTTTTTCATTCACTAGCACATATGCCCATGCGTTGCAACGGGAAAAAAAAAATATCACACTCCCCTAACCGAATAAGTATCAATTCTTCCTAACATGAAAAAGAATTGCACTTTCAGCCAATTCCTTTTTGCAAAACTGCTAACAAATGTATGGATTGTTTGGTTTGCAACTTTTCTATTTTATCTTGACCTCCACTATGTCATATGCTTTCCACTGACGATGGTGTACTAATTGTCTGCGCTTAATACGAGACATATGTAGCGGAGAGACAGAAGGGCTTGTGATATTGGGTTAACCGTTATGACGGGTTCATTAATCAAAAATTGAAAACCGGAAACATGAATAATTATATTAATTATTTTTTCTAAACCTGGGACATTTTTCTCATGTGAAATCTTCTCGGATAGCTCTATCAAATTGCATAACTAACTTGTTATGAGACATTAACTGTTATGTTGCATTATGAGTTATCCCATATGCATGCATAATATATACATAAGAAAACTTGTTGTGAGACATGAACACCTCAAAAAAGATGCATACAGAAGCACTTGTATATTATGGGTGCTCGCGTGATGCATATATTCAACGAATGTCTGCATGCTTGCGTATAAATAATTCTAGGGAATGCCTTGTTAATTTAGTTTCTTTTGAATATACCGAGAAAAAAAGGAGCTTGCTTTACTTACGTGCATGTTCACGACGTGTCAACATGTCGTATTGTACCCGTGCTGCAAATTTTAATCCTTCCCTTCTCCGATTAATTCGCTTCCTTCTAATAGCAAGGCGAGTTTAATTCCTTCAAGGAAATCCTGATTAATTCATTTCCTTCTTTAGGCAAGGTGAGCTTTATTCCTTCCAGTATCGTTGGCTCTTTCTCTTGTTGTTTCTTCATCTTTACCTATATATATATATATATATATATATATATATATATATATATATATATATATATATACTAATAAAGCAGCGATCGCTTCTGGTCGTCCGTCGTCAAGGAACTTTTGTAAAAAGGACCTCTGTTTTTCTGGAAATCAACCCGCAGTCCTATTTAATGTGTGGTCCTGAAAAAACGGTTGGATTTTGCAAAAAGCCCCCTGCGTCCATTGCCGTTCTCCGCCGCGGCTTATACATTGCCGTACTCCACCGCCGGGCACGCCGCTCGCCGCCGGCGCCTGCGCGCCGTCCTCCACCACCGCATCTTGCCGGCGGCGTCCGCGCCGCCCGAGCCCAGGAATGGGCGAGGCGTCGCCGCGGTAGCCAAGGAAGGGGAGAGGTGTCGCGGCGGGCGTCCGCGCCGCCCGAGCCTAGGAAGGGGGCGAGGCGTCCCGGCGGCTGGCCTTCTCGCTTGGGGCGAGGCGTCGCGGCGGAAGACGATAAGATGGAAGGCGTGCTCGCTTGGGAGAATGGAGGCCGCCTCGCCGGGTTCGGGCGCGGCAGCACGGCGTCGGGCTGTTGCGGGTGGCGCCGGGGCCGGGGCGGTGGTTTGACGGGCGACACGAAGGAGGTGCTGCCCTGGACCCAGCGACGGCGGCTGCAGCGGAACGATGCGGGCGTCCACATCTTGCTTCAGTGCCTGCGGGCTGCGGGCCCTGGGCGGTGCGATGCTCGCGCGCGCGCGACACCTGTGTCTGATTTGGTGAGGTGCAGCAGCAGCGCGATGGCGCCGCCGAGGGACTCCCCGTAGAGGAAGCAGAGCAGCGGGGGAGGGTAGTCAGCGCGGAAGGGGGCGAAGCCGGCCTCGCAGTCGTCGAGCACGGGGCCGATGTCCGGGATGTGGGCCTGGAAGCCCTCGGAGAAGCCGTGCCCCTGGTGGTCGACGGCAGCGATGGCGAAGCCCTGCTTGGCGAAGTGGACGGCGGTGAGCAGGACCATCCAGCTGGACTCGCCGGTGAAGCCGTGGACGAAGGCGATGGCGCCGAGGACGGGGGCGCCCAGCGCTACGTGAAGATGCGGAGCCCCCGCGGGTTGACCAATGTGGAGGAGGAGTGCGTGACGCCGTGGCGCGCGCAGTACGCCTCCGTGGTGAGCCGGCCAAAGGGGCTCCGCTCGTCGGCCTCCGCCACTGGATGCACCATGGCTTCTCTGCGCGCTCCCCTTGATTTAGTGTGTTCTTGGAGTAGTAGATGCAAACGAGGGCGAGAGGAGGGTATATTTTCTTTAGTACTCCTACAGTGGCGGCCGTTGAGAGGGGGAGTGCTGCGCATGGTCCTCGCCGGACAGAGGAGGGAGTGCGTTGGGGAGAGATAAGATAGGGGATGATTGGGAGGGTGAGAAGATAAGCTTGGAGGAATGGACAGCGGTGCGTGCGGCCAAACGATACGCGTCGCCGGCGTGTGATGCATGCACGCGTCCATCCTGATCATTTGTTTCTCGCGGTGCATTGCCGGGTTTGGTTCTATTTTTTTCTTCTAGACGTTGGATTTGCATCTGTTTGTGTTATCATTTTTCTGCTTTCTAAATTGCTTCAACTAAAAACTGAAAAAACGCAAGCCTATCAACTTAACAAATAATAAAAGATTCGACCCAGTTAAAAAAGACACAAAAGTAAAGAAGAAATATGCAAACATGGCGTCAACACAGAAGATAAAAAAGTGTGCATGAAAAATACACCCCCCCCGGTTGATTCCTCAAATTTTATTTTTTTTGCAGAAATACACCAATATGCAACCAGAGAAAAAAGCTAGAAGATAGCCGTGAATTGAGGCACAACACACGAAGCAAAGATTCAATTCCGATGAAGAATCCTTCATATATTGCGACAGGTAACGAAGTTAGTACATCTATAGAGAAGGACTTTGTGGATAGCACACACACAATATGGTTGGGCGCTAGGCAAAGTATGCAACATTTTATTTGTGCGATATCGGTGCACTCAACATAAGTGTTGCGTGTATGATATTTTTAGTAGGCGTTGTCACTATATATTGACAGTCTAATCTACGATGTCATGTTGAAGACAGACGAAAAACATCATATGTGCTCTTACTTCAAAATATTTAAATTAGTAACTAAACTCTTGAAAAATGTGCTTCAAAGTCGAGAAAAATGCACTACGTGGAAGTCCTCCGGGCACCCCTCTCTCTCGAACCACTGCCCCTCCGCCCCATAGCAACGCACGGGCATGTTTGCTAGTACTACTCATGGATGTATTCAAATCGGTAAGATTTTATCTAAAGAAGTGAGGTGGGATTAATCGGTACCATTAAATATATAGAAGCGACGTGGGCTATTTAACTACTAAATGAATCCAATATTGTCACAGACCAATAATCTAGCTCAGTTGGTTGCGTCCTGGTAGTTTAGAGTTGACAGAGGAACACGTAAAAAATGCCAACATAAAAAGGTATCCTCCTTTCCTTTCTCCAACAACAGGTTAGCTAGGTGGCCTGGCTGGTGCTTGCGGGATCTAACTAAGCGGGCAGGGTTCAAGTTCTTGTAATGCAAATTATTTTAGATTTGAAGCAATTTTTTTTACGTATAACGAAAAAATTGTACGAAGGACTAAAAATAGATGACGCACGAAAAACGCCCATGGACCAAAAAAAGTGAAGAAATAATCCTCCCTTTAATATTAGGTAAAGATATGGGAACTTGCTTTATCGGAATACTATCTGGCTGGCATTCTGGGGTACGTTTTCCAGCACACTACCTTATAGCCATCGGATTCCGCAACATGAATCTTATATCTGCTGGAATTTTTGTCTATTTGGACCTAGCCCAATAGCAATTTCAAACATTCCTAATAAATCCTAGAGGCCCACGCAGCCCATTCGTGCAAGGCAAGAGGTGGAACTAAAGTTTAGTCCCACATTGCTAGTTTAGAGGGAGTTGGACCTCTTTATAAAGGAGGTTTTTTTTCCACTTGTATGAGCATGAGAACAAGAGGGACATCCACGCGCGCTCCTCTCTTGAGTGTTCTGACAAGAAAAAAAGGTGCTTCTGTTCATGGTGTTGGCACAGTCGAGTATGGAACCTCCTTTGGTAAAGGCTATGAGTCAGGAGGCCTGTTTCGTTTACCCTCATCAGACGTTTGCAATAAAGTTGTTAATCATGTTTGCAACGATAGTAAATCAAATGTGTGGCATTCACGTCTTTGTCATGTTAACTTTGGTTGCATGTCGCGACTAGCGAAGTTGAACTTAATCCCTAGTTTCACCACTGTCAAGGGATCTAAGTGTCAAGTGTGTGTGCAAGCTAAGCAACCTCGTAAGTCTCATGTGACTGCGGAAACGAGAAATCTTGCACCATTAGAGCTCATACATTCAGATTTATGTGAAATGAATGGTGTTTTCACAAAAGGTGGAAAGAAGTATTTTATGACGTTAATTGATGACTTCACTAGATACTGTCATGTGTATCTTCTAAAATCTAAGGATGAGGCTTTGAACTATTTCAAGATCTATAAAGCTGAAGCAAAAAACCAACTTGATCGAAAGATCAAGAGGCTTAGGTCCGATCGTGGTGGAGAATATTTCTCAAATGAATTTGATTCCTTTTGTGCGGAACATGGTATAATCCATGAGAGGACGCCTCCCTATTCACCTCAGTTACTCTAACTGATTTGGTTAACATCATGTTAGACACATCGGGTCTCTCCAAGGCATGGTGGGGGGCGATATTGACTGCATGTCATGTCCTAAACCGAGTTCCCACAAAGAACAAAGAGATAACTCCATTCGAGGAATGGGAGAAGAAAAGGTTAAAGCTCTCTTATCTACGAACATGGGGTTGTTTGGCGAAAGTCAATGTGCCAATTCCAAAGAAGCGGAAGCTTGAACCAAAGACTGTGGATTGTGTTTTCTTGGGATATGCTTTTCATAATATTGGTTATAGATTCTTGGTTGTAAAATCCGAGGTACCTGACATGCATGTCGGTACGATCATGGAGTCGAATGATGCGACTTTCTTTGAAGATATCTTTCCCATGAAGGATATGACTACCTCATCTAATCAGGAGATGCCTAGTTCATCGAATCAGGAACCAGTTACAATTACTAAACCAACCATTTCGATGGAACGCTTTGAAAGTCCTGTGGAGGAGAACAATAAAGTTCCTACTAGGAGCAAGAGACAGAGGACTGCAAAGTCCTTTGGTGATGGTTTTCTTGTGTATCTCATAGATGACACTCCCAGTTCTATTTCAGAGGCCTATACATCTGAAGATGCTGACTACTGGAAGGAAGCAGTTCGTAGCGAGATGGGTTCCATCTTGGCGAATGAAACTTGGGAGATAACTGATCGTCCTTATGGGTGAAAACCTATAGGATGCAAATGGGTATTCAAAAAGAAGCTTAGGCCTGATGGTACTATTGAAAAGTACAAGGCTCGTCTCGTGGCTAAGGGTTATACCCAAAAGGAAGGTGAAGAATTCTTTGATACTTACTCACCTGTGCTCGATTGACCACTATTCGAGTTCTACTTTCACTAGCTGCCTCACATGGTATTCTCGTTGATCAAATGGATGTTAAGACTGCTTTCCTAAATGGAGAGTTGGACGAGGAAATTAATATGGAACAACCAGATGGGTTTGTAATAGATGGTCAGGAAGGGAAAGTGTGCAAGTTGCTGAAGTATTTGTATGGACTCAAGCAAGCACCCAAACAGTGGCATGAGAAGTTTGAAAGAACTTTAACAGCTGCAGGCTTTGTTGTGAACGAAGCTGACAAATGTGTGTACTATCGCCATGGTGGGGGTGACGGAGTTATCCTTTGCTTGTACATTGATGAGATACTGATTTTCAGAACAAATCTGAATGTTATTAAGGAGGTCAAGGATTTCCTATCTCGCTGTTTTGAGATGAAGGATTTAGGAGTTGCTGATGTCATTCTGAACATCAAGTTGTTGAGGGACGATGATGGTGGGATTACATTGCTTCAATCTCACTATGTGGAAAAGATCTTGAGTCGCTTTGGCTACAATGACTGCAAGCCCTCTCCAACACCATATGATGCTAGTGTGTTGCTTCGAAAGAATCAAAGAATTGCTAGAGACCAATTAAAATATTCTCAGATTATTGGCTCGCTCATGTACTTAGCCAGTGCTACAAGACCTGGCATCTCTTTTGTTGTTAGCAAACTGAGTCGGTTTGTCTCAAAACCAGGAGATGTGCATCTAGAGAGAGTTTTGCTTTATTTGAAAGGCACTGCAAATTATGGAATTCACTACACTGGGCACCCAAAGGTGCTTGAAGGGTATAGTGACTCAAAGTGGATCTCAGATGCTGATAAGATAAAGGCCACGAGCGGATATGTATTCACTCATGGAGGTGGTGCTGTTTCTTGGAAGTCTTGCAAGCAGACCATCTTAACGAGGTCAACAATGGAAGCAGAACTCACAGCATTAGATACAGCTACGGTCGAAGAAGATTGGCTCGCCGGCTCTTGAATGACTTGCCCATTGTTGAGAAACCTGTACCGGATATCCTTATGAACTGCGACAATCAAACTGTGATTACGAAAGTGAACAGCTCAAAGGATAACATGAAGTCATCAAGACACGTTCAGAGAAGGTTAAAGTCTGTCACAAAAATGAGAAACTCCGGAGTTATTGCATTGGGTCATATCCAAACGTTTAAAAATCTGGCAGATCCTTTTACTAAGGGTCTATCACGTAATGTGATAGATAATGCATCGAGGGAGATGGGTATGAGACCCACAATATGAGTTGTTCACAGTGCTAACCTATTCTTTATGGTCGGAGATCCCATGAATTAGATGTGGAATACAAGCTGTTGGTCAACTGGGAGGAGAGTACCCTTACTGTTAAAAATACCACTCCATGAAGATGCAATACTCTCATAATCTGCATGGCAGGTTGATGTATATCTTAATGTGTTCTAAGTGTCTCTTTGAAGCAGAGATGTTGTCCTGCAGAACATCTTTTGAAGAATGCACCTATATGAGTCTGATTGTTAAACGTCGCAATCTATGAGAGTAGGGTTCTCTCTAGTAAACTCATGAAAGGTCTCAGAGTATGACGCATAAGCTCCACCCACGGGGAAGACCCACGGTAGCCACGTATCGGTCAAGGCTTTGTGTGAAGCTAGATTCGCAGAAAACTTGCAGTTCAAGGCTCATTCCACTGTTCAAGTTGCTTACTAGTGTAGCATAGAGTTCTAGGTGGAAGTTCAACTTAACAGTCTCCACTACAGTACCGGTATATAAAATAGTGTTTTGGAACCAAAGGCAAATTTTGTGTGCCTCTGGGATCTGGTGGGGGATTGCTGGAATTTTTGTCTATTTGGGCCTAGCCCAATAGCAGTTTCAGACATTCCTAATAAATCCTAGAGGCCCACGCAGCCCATTCATGCAATGCAAGAGGTGGAACTAAAGTTTAGTCACACATTGCTAGTTTAGAGGGAGTTGGACCTCTTTATAAGGGAGGTTCTTTCCCCACTTGTATGAGCATGAGAGCAAGAGGGACATCCACGCGCGCTCCTCCTCCGCAGCCCGCCTCGCCACGCCACGCCTCGCCTCGTCACGCCGCGCCGCGCCGCGCCGCGGGTTGCGGGAATGAGCCGAGCCGATGTCTAAATTTTTGCCACACACTACGGGTATACGAAAGGTCACTCGGAAGCTGAAATGTTTTTCTGTAGTGGACACTGAATCCGAACGGCGCACCTCTTCGGCTGCTGCCTGTTCGTTTCGTCTCCCGCGTTCCCTTCAGCTCCCGGCGCAGCCTCTCGCCTCCTTCTCTTGCGCCTATAAAAGGGAGGTCGCTCCTCTCAAGGAGAGGCACCAGAACTACTTCCTTCTCTCGCCATCGGTTCCTGAGCACTGCGCTACTGCTACGATCTTCCCCATCCCGACTTGAGGCGTGCACCGCAGGTCGGGACAGTAGGCCTCCGAAACCGCACCTTTTAAGTCCTGTACGGGAGAAGGGTGATAAGGTTTTTGGGAGCGCTCTGCGCGACTACTGACTCCACTTCTTCGTCACGGACTCCGACGACTACTTCCCCGACGACGACTTCTTCCCTGACGTCGACAACCTCCTCGACGACATTGCTGCCAAGGACACCGATCCCAAGTCCAGTGCTACCGCTACTGATGTTGTCCCGTGCGTGTTCTTACTCTTTCTGTTAGAGGTCATGTCACAGTTCCTTGTTCTATTGTTTGCCCTACATATATTAGGCTCTACTTCATATATGCTGCTTGCCCTAGATATGTTTGCCTACAGTTCATATGTGAAGATGATATTTACCTTCTCTCTGTCAGATCGCATGACTTGCTTTATCTCTGCTATTTTAGTCATGCTTTATTCAGTATTTCCGTTAATAAAATCATATGATAAATTGCTCATATTTCCAACAATATCAAGATCAGTTTTACATCAGATAAGAGAAAGCGTTCGCGTTAATAGCAACTCCAACGGGCGACCCCATGTCGTCCGCTGGCGTCCATTTGGATTGGCGTGGACACAAAAATCGGCCCAACGCGCTGAGCCAATTGGACGCGCGTTCACTTTTTGTCTGCGGGCGACTCATTCCTGGCCCATTTTTGAGCCGGATTTGCGTCGGCGCGGACATGAGACGGACGCATGCTCGCCTTCTTCTCCCACCGGGCCCGCTGGTCGGTGGCACATTGGCCTACCCCCCATCCAACAGCAACCACGCCCACCTCCTTTGTCGTCGCCGCCTATTTTTCCGGTGACTCTACCAACTGCCGGCGCCCGCAACATCCAGTGAGCAACGCCGCCACCTCCCACGTCACCCGCCACCGCCATCTTGCCACTGGGGAACGGGCTGCTTCCCACACCCGCTCCCCCCGGACACAGCTGCGACCGCGACCAAGAAGCCGCCTTGCCGCCCCAGCCAGATCCTCACTGACACGCTCGTTGAACGCCGGCCCGCTCATCGGACGCCGGCAGGGGCAGCTAGCTGGTCCGTGCGCGCCGCTGATACATCCATTTTGCATCATGCTTTTGTATCAATATTTATTGCATTATGGGCTGTTATTTCACGTTATGTCACAATACTTATGGCTATTCTCTCTTATTTTACAAGGTTTACATGAAGAGGGAGAATGCCGGCAGCTGGAATTCTGGGCTGGAAAAGGAGCAAATATTGGAGACCTATTCTGCGCAACTCCAAAAGTCCTGAAACTCCATGGAATATCTTAAAATAAATAAAGAAAAATCATCGCCAAAGATGAAGGCCAGGGGGCCCACACCCTGCTCACGAGGGTGGGGGGCGCCCCCCTAGGGCGCGCCCCCTACCTCGTGGGCCCCTTGGTGGCTCTCCGACGCCCATCTTCTCCTATATGAAGTCTTTCTATGAGAAAAAACATCAAGTAACCTTTCGGGACGAGACTCCACCGCCACGAGGCGGAACCTTGGCGGAACCAATCTAGGGCTCCAGCAGAGCTGTTCTGCCGGGGACACTTCCCTCCGGGAGGGGGAAATCATCACCAACGTCATTACCAATGATCCTCTCATTGGGAGAGGGCAATCTCCATCAACATCTTCACCAGCACCATCTCATCTCCAAACCCTAGTTCATCTCTTGTATCCAATTCTTGTCTCCAAGTCCGGGATTGGTGCTAGTAGGTTGTTAGTAGTGTTGATTACTCCTTGTAGTTGATGCTAGTTGGTTTATTTGGTGGAAGATCATATGTTCAGATCCTTTATGCATATTATTACCCCTCTGATTATGAACATGAATATACTTTGTGAGTAGTTACGTTTGTTCCTGAGGACAAGGGAGAAGTCTTGCTATTAGTAGACATGTGAATTTGGTATTCGTTCGATATTTTGATAAGATGTATGTTGTCTAGCCTCTAGTGGTGTTATGTGAACGTCGACTACATACCACTTCACCATTATTTGGGCCTAGAGGAAGGCATTGGGAAGTAATAAGTAGATGATGGTTTGCTAGAGTGACAGAAGCTTAAACCCTAGTTTATGCGTTGCTTCGTAAGGGGCTGATTGGATCCATATGTTTCATGCTATGGTTAGGTTTACCTTAATACTTTTGTTGTAGTTGTGGATTCTTGCAATAGAGGTTAATCATAAGTGGGATGCTTGTTCAAGTAAGAATAGCACCCAAGCACCGGTCCACCCACATATCAAATTACCAAAGTACCGAACGCGAATCGTATGAGTGTGATTAAAACTAGCTTGACGATAGTCCCATGTGTCCTCGGGAGCAATTTTCCTATTATAAGAGTTTTTCCAGGCTTGTCCTTTGCTACAAAAAGGATTGGGCCACCTTGCTGCACTTTATTTACTTTTGTTACTTGTTGCTCGTTACAATTTATCTTATCACAAAACTATCTGTTACCACTTATTTCAGTACTTGCAGAGAATACCTTGTTGAAAACCGCTTATCATTTCCTTCTGCTCCTCGTTGGGTTCGACACTCTTACTTATCGAAAGGACTACGATAGATCCCCTATACTTGTGGGTCATCAAGACTCTTTTCTGGCGCCGTTGCCGGGAGTGTAGCGCCTTTGGTAAAGGAAAATTTATATAGTGTGCTGAAATTTTCTGTCACTTGTTACTATGGAAAGTAATTCTCTGAGGGGCTTGTTCGGGGTATCTTCACCTCGTCCAGTAGAGCAAAGAGTTGCTCCTCAACCTACTGAACCTATTGAAAATGAAACTCCTTTTGAAATTCCTTCGGGTATGATGGAAAAACTGCTAGCTAACTGATACGTCCATTTTGCATCATGCTTTTATATCAATATTTACTGCAGTATGGGCTGTTATTTCACGTTATGTCACAATACTTATGGCTATTCTCTCTTATTTTACAAGGTTTACATGAAGAGGGAGAATGCCGGCAGCTGGAATTCTGGGCTGGAACAGGAGCAAATATTGGAGGCCTATTCTGCGCAACTCCAAAAGTCCTGAAACTCCACAGAATATCTTAAAATAAATAAATAAAAATCATCGCCAAAGATGAAGGCCAGGGGGCCCACACCCTGCTCACGATGGTGGGGGGTGCGCCCCCTACCTCGTGGGCCCCCTGGTGGCTCTCCGACACCCATCTTCTCCTATATGAAGTCTTTCGATGAGGAAAAAATAGAAGGCAACCTTTCGGGACGAGACTCCGCCGCCACGAGGCGGAACCTTGGCGGAACCAATCTAGGGCTCCGGCAGAGCTGTTCTGCCGGGGACACTTCCCTTCGGGATGGGGAAATCATCACCATCATCATCACCAATGCTCCTCTCATCGGGAGAGGGCAATCTCCATCAACATCTTCACTAGCACCATCTCATCTCCAAACCCTAGTTAATCTCTTGTATCCAATTCTTGTCTCCAAGTCCGGGATTGGTGCTAGTAGGTTGCTAGTAGTGTTGATTACTCCTTGTAGTTGATGCTAGTTGGTTTATTTGGTGGAAGATCATATGTTCAGATCCTTTATGCACATTATTACCCCTCTAATTATCAACATGAATATGCTTTGTGAGTAGTTACGTTTGTTCCTGAGGACAAGGGAGAAGTCTTGCTATTAGTAGTCATGTGAATTTGGTATTCGTTCGATATTTTGATGAGATGTATGTTGTCTAGCCTCTAGTGGTGTTATGTGAACATCGATTACATAACACTTCACAATTATTTGGGCCTAGAGGAAGGCATTGGGAAGTAATAAGTAGATGATGGGTTGCTAGAGTGACAAAAGCTTAAACCCTAGTTTATGCGTTGCTTCGTAAGGGGCTGATTTGGATCCATATGTTTCATGCTATGGTTAGGTTTACCTTAATACTTTTGTTGTAGTTGCGGATGCTTGCAATAGAGGTTAATCATAAGTGGGATGCTTGTCCAAGTAAGGGCAGTACCCAAGCACCGGTCCACCCACGTATCAAATTGTCAAAGTACCGAACGCGAATCATATGAGCATGATGAAAACTAGCTTGACGATATTCCCATGTGTCCTCGGGAGTGCTTTTCCTATTATAAGAGTTTGTCCAGGCTTGTCCTTTGCTACAAAAAGGATTGGGCCACCTTGCTGCACTTTATTTACTTTTGTCACTTGTTGCTCGTTAGAATTTATCTTATCACAAAACTATCTATTACCACTTATTTCAGTACTTGCAGAGAATACCTTGCTGAAAACCGCTTATCATTTCCTTTTGCTCCTCGTTGGGTTCGACACTCTCACTTATCGAAAGGACTACAATAGATCCTGTATACTTGTGGGTCATCAAGACTCTTTTCTGGCGCCGTTGCCAGGGAGTGAAGCGACTTTGGCAGGTGGAATTTGGTAAGGAAAAATTTATTTAGTGTGCTGAAATTTTCTGTCACTTGTTACTATGGAAAGTAATTCTCTCAGGGGCTTGTTCGGGGTATCTTCACCCCGTCCAGTAGAGCAAAGAGTTGCTCCTCAACCTACTCAACCTACTGAACCTATTGAAAATGAGACTCCTTTTGAGATTCCTTTGGGTATGATGGAAAAACTGCTAGCTAACACTTTTACAGGAGATGGAACAAGGCATCCTGATGAACATCTACGCTATGTGGATGACGTTTGTGGACTATTTAAGCTTGCGGGTATACCCGATGATGTTGTTAAGAAGAAGGCCTTCCCTTTATCTTCGAAGGGATACGCATTGACATGGTACAAGCTATGTGATGATATGAGATCATGGAACTATAAAAGATTGAAATTGGAATTTCATCAAAAGTATTACCCTATGCATCTTATTCATCGTGATCGCAATTATATATATAATTTTTG
The DNA here is from genome assembly GCF_018294505.1 of Triticum aestivum. Lineage (NCBI taxonomy): Eukaryota > Viridiplantae > Streptophyta > Magnoliopsida > Poales > Poaceae > Triticum > Triticum aestivum. The sequence goes on from NC_057810.1 coordinate 91,068,777, forward strand.
GCCTCGCGAAGGAGAAAGCATCGCTCGAGCTTGGGGGAGGCTTAAATCAATGTTATATTCATGCCCCAATCATGAGCTCTCGAGAGAAGTAATTATGAAAAGTTTTTATGCTCGGCTTTCTGAAAACAATCGCACCATGCTCGATAGTTCTTGTGCTGGCTCTTTTATGATGAAGACTATCGAATTTAAATGGAATTTATTGGATAGAATTAAACGCAACTCTGAAGATTGGGACCTTGACGAAGGTAAGGAGTCAGGTATGACACCTAAGTTTGATTGTGTTAAATCTTTTATGGATACTGATATTTTCCGTAAGTTTAGCACTAAATATGGACTTGACTCTGAGATAGTAGCTTCTTTCTGTGAATCCTTTGCTACTTATGTTGATCTCCCCAAGGAGAAGTGGTTTAAATATCATCCTCCCATAGAAGTACAAGTAGCTGCACCTATTAAATCTGAAGAAAAGACTATCACTTATAATGATCCTATTGTTCCCACTTCTTATGTTGAGAAACCGCCTTTCCCTGTTAGAATGAAGGATCATGCTAAAGCTTCAACTGTTGTTCGTAAAAGAAATATTAGAACTTATACACCTCCTGAGCAAGTCAAAGTAGAACCCAGTATTGCTATTGTTAAAGATCTCTTGTCTGATAATATCGATGGGCATGTTATTCAATTCCAGGGTGAAACTGCTAGAATTGCTAAACCTTGTGATAGAGATAACCATAGACCTGTGGTAGGAGTGCCTGTTATTTCTGTTAAAATAGGAGATCATTGTTATCATGGCTTATGTGATATGGGTGCTAGTGCTAGTGTGATACCCATTGACTTATACAGAGAAATTATGCATGATATTGCACCTGCTGAGTTGGAAGATATTGATGTTACAATTAAACTTGCCAATAGAGATACTATATCTGCAATGGGAATTGTAAGAGATGTTGAAGTCTTGTGGGGAAAAACCAAATATCCCGGTGATTTTCTTGTTCTTGGTTCTCCACAAGATAGCTTTTGTCCCATTATATTTGGTAGACACTTCTTGAATACTGTCAATGCTAGGATAGACTGCAAAAAAGAATGTTGTTACTATTGGCTTGGATGATATGGTTCATGAGTTTAATTTCTCTAAATTATTGGTCTTGCTTCTATTGCCATACCTCCTAGTGATCCTTTAGAACAATATTTGCTAGACCATGAAAATGATATGTTCATGAATGAAAGAAGGGGAATAGATGAGGTATTCTTTAAACAGGAACCTATTCTGCAACACAATTTGCCTGTTGAAATTCTAAGGGATCCTCCTCCACCCAAGGGTGATCCCGTGTTTGAGCTTAAACCGTTGCCTGATAATCTTAAATATGCTTATCTTGATGAAAAGAGAATATATCCTGTTATTATTAGTGCTAACCTTTCAGAGCATGAAGAAGAAAGATTATTGAAAACTCTGAAGAAGCACTGTGCCGCTATTGGATATACACTTGATGATCTTAAGGGCATTAGTCCCACTCTATGTCAACATAAAATAAATTTGGAAGCGGATGCCAAACCAGTTTGTGATCCTCAACGACGTTTGAATCCTAAAATGAAAGAAGTGGTAAGAAAAGAAATACTCAAGCTTCTGGAGGCAGGTATAATTTATCCCGTTGCTGATAGTCAGTGGGTAAGTCATGTCCATTGTGTCCCTAAGAAGGGAGGTATTACTATTGTCCCTAATGATAAAGATGAATTGATCCCGCAAAGAATTATCACAGGTTATAGGAAAGTAATTGATTTCCGCAAATTAAATAAAGCTACTAAGAAGGATCATTACCCCTTACATTTTATTGATCAAATGCTAGAACGATTATGCAAACATACACATTATTGCTTTCTAGATGGTTATTCTGGTTTCTCTCAAATACCTGTGTTGGCTAAAGATCAATCAAAGACTACTTTTACATGCCCTTTTTGTACTTTTGCTTATAGACGTATGCCTTTTTGTTTATGTAATGCACCTGCTACCTTTCAAAGATGCATGATGGCTATATTCTCTGACTTTTGTGAAAAAATTTGTGAGGTTTTTATGGACGATTTTTCCGTCTATGGTTCCTCTTTTGATGATTGCTTGAGCAATCTTGCTCGAGTTTTATAGAGATGTGAAGAAACGAATCTTGTCTTGAATTGGGAAAACTGCCACTTTATGGCTAATGAAGGTATTGTCTTGGGGCACAAAGTTTCTGAAAGAGGTATTGAAGTTGATAAATCCAAGGTTGATGCTATTGAAAAGATGCCATGTCCCAAGGACATCAAAGGTATAAGAAGTTTCCTTGGTCACGCCGGATTTTATAGGAGGTTCATAAGGACTTCTCAAAAATTTCTCGGCCTCTGACTAATTTATTACAAAAAGATGTACCATTTGTCTTTGATGATGATTGTCTAGAAGCATTTGAAGTACTTAAGAAAGCATTAGTCTCTACACCTATTGTTCAGCCACCTGATTGGAATTTACCCTTTGATGTTATGTGTGATGCTAGTGATTATGCTGTAGGTGTTGTTCTAGGGCAAAGAGTTGATAAGAAATTAAATGTTATCCATTATGCTAGTAAGACTCTAGACAATGCTCAAAGAAATTATGCTACTACCGAAAAGGAACTTTTAGCAGTTGTATTTGCTTGTGATAAATACAGACCCTATATTGTTGATTCTAAAGTAACTATTCACACTGATCATGCTGCTATTAAATATCTTATGGAAAATAAGGATGCAAAACCTAGACTCATTAGATGGGTTCTCTTGCTACAAGAATTTTATTTGCATATTGTTGATAGAAAGGGAGCTGAGAACCTCGTTGCAGACAACTTATCTAGGTTAGAGAATGTTCTTGATGACCCACTACCTATTGATGATAGCTTCCCTGATGAGCAATTAAATGTCATAAGCACTTCTCGTAGCACTCCATGGTATGCTGATTATGCTAATTATATTGTCGCTAAATTTATACCACCTAGCTTCACATACCAACAAAAGAAAAAGTTTTTCTATGACTTGCGACATTACTTTTGGGATGACCCACATCTTTATAAAGAAGGAGTAGATGGTGTCATTAGACGTTGTGTACCTGAGCATGAACAGGAACAGATGCTACGCAAGTGTCACTCCGAAGCTTATGGAGGACACCATGCTGGAGATAGAACTGCACATAAGGTATTGCAATCTGGTTTTTATTGGCCTACTCTCTTCAAGGATGCCCGTAAGTTTGTTTTGTCTTGCGATGAATGTCAAAGAATTGGTAATATTAGTAGACGTCAAGAAATGCCTATGAATTATTCACTTGTTATTTAACCATTTTATGTTTGGGGCTTTGATTATATGGGACCTTTTCCTGCCTCTAATGGATACACACATATTTTAGTTGCTGTTGATTACGTTACTAGGTGGGTAGAAGCTATTCCAACTAGTAGTGCTGATCATAACACTTCTATTAAAATGCTAAAGGAAGTAATTTTTCCGAGGTTTGGAGTCCCTAGATATCTTATGACTGATGGTGGTTCACATTTTATTCATGGTGCTTTCCGTAAAATGCTTGCTAAATATGCCGTTAATCATAGGATTGCATCTCCTTATCACCCGCAGTCTAGTGGTCAAGTAGAATTGAGAAATAGAGAGCTCAAATTAATTTTGCAAAAGACTGTCAATAGGTCTAGAAAGAATTGGTCCAAGAAACTGGACGACGCATTATGGGCCTATAGAACTGCATATAAGAATCCTATGGGTATGTCTCCGTATAAAATGGTTTATGGAAAAGCATGCCACTTACCCCTCGAACTAGAACATAAGGCATATTGGGCTATTAAAGAGCTCAACTATGATTTCAAACTTGCCGGTGATAAGAGGTTATTTGATATTAGCTCCCTTGATGAATGGAGAACCCAAGCTTATGAAAATGCGAAGTTGTTTAAAGAAAAAGTTAAAAGATGGCATGACAAAAGGATACAAAAGCGTGAGTTTAATGGAGGTGATTATGTATTGCTATACAACTCTCGTTTAAGATTTTTTGCAGGAAAACTTCTCTCTAAATGGGAATGTCCCTACGTTATCGAGGAGGTCTATCGTTCCGGTGCCATAAAAATCAACAACTTCGAAGGCTCAAATCTGAAGGTGGTAAACGGTCAAAGGATCAAACACTATATCTCAGGTAATCCTATAAATGTTGAAACCAATATTATTGAAACCGTAACCCCGGAGGAATACATAAGGGACACTTTCCAGCCCGCTTCAGACTCCGAAAAGGAATATGTATGTGGTACGGTAAGTAAACCGACTCCAAAACATTTTTTAAGGCAATATTTCTCCGCTTTGGAATATTTAGAAAAATAGAAAAATAAGTGGCAGTCCGGGAAGGACACGAGGCCTCCACGAGGGTGGAGGGCGCGCCCTACCCCCCTGGGCGCGTTCCCCCACCTCGTGAGCACCTCGTGTGCTCTCCGGACTCCGTTTTCTTGCACGATACGTATTTTGGTCGGTAAAAATTCATTATATATACTCCCGAAGGTTTTGACTCTCGTATCATGCAATTATCCTCTGTTTTCGTTTCGAACTATTTCTGTTGCAGACTTAGAGCACCATGATTTCTCCCTCCTCCAACAATGAAGAAAAGGATGCTTGGCTTTTGAAGATAGAGTTGAAAAGAGAAGAAATAGAAGAGATCAAGAAGGCCATTGATGCTCAAGCTCCGGTGGTGAAAGAAGAAGACACCCCTCAACCTTTACCTAACCTTTTCACTCCAACAGAGATTGAAGCTTTCAAGATGATTGAGTTAGCCCGCATACAGAACAAGTATCTCATAGAGGAGAATATTTTGTTGAAGGATCATATTGCTAGGCTCAAGGGCATTATCCGCAAGTTGGAGGAACTTTTATGCTCAATGTGCGATTATCCACCGTCATCATCACCACCTCCATCACCTCCGAGGATATAATCACATGGGTATGGGCACTCCCCTTGGCAACTGCCAAGCTTGGGGGAGGTGCCCTGGTATCGTATCACCATAACAACTCCTATCTTTACTGTTTTTTCTTAGTTCGATCCTATTAGTAGTATCTTGATTTAGTAGAATAAAGTCATGGCATGATCTAGTTTTGAGTTTTGCTTTACGATCCTTCTTTGTAATCGAGTCCGTGAGCTATATAATAAAGATTAGTGTTGAGTCAAGGGCTTGATTATTTTGCCATGATCTTGGGTGAATAGAAGAAAAGAATAAAAAGAATCAAAGAGTCCATATTGATCTTATTGAAAGTAATGACTTCACATAGAGAGAGTATGATGATTAAAAGTTGTTGGGAGTTGGCAAATATAGCTTTGGTCATCATTGCAATTAATAGGAAGTAATAAGGAAAGAGAGGTTTCACATATAGATATATTATCATTGACATCTTTTATGATTGGGAGCACTCATTAAAATATGACATGCTAAAGAGTTGAGGTTGGACAAGGAAGACAATATGATGAGTTATGTTTTCTTATATCTGAGATAAAGTATGTTGTCATGGATCCTCTAACGTGTTGAGCTTGCCTTTCCCCCTCATGCTAGCCAATTCTCAGCACCAAGTAGAAATACTACTTGTGCTTCCAAATACCCTTAAACCAGTTTTGCCATGAGATTCCACCATATCTACCTATAGATTGAGTAAGATCCTTCAAGTAAGTTGTCATCGGTGCAAGCAATAAAAAATGCTCTCTAAATATGCATGACTTATTAGTGCGGAGAAAATAAGCTTTGTACGAACTTGTTGTGGACGTAATAAAAGTGACAGACTGCATAATAAAGGTCCACATACAAGGGGCAATATAAAGTGACATTCTTTTGCATTAAGATTTTGTGCATCAACCCTAAACGCGCATGACAACCTCTGCTTCCCTCTGCGAAGGGCCTATCTTTTATTATTATCCTCTACCTTATGCAAGAGTCACGGTGATCTTCACCTTTCCATTTTCATTTTATCCTTTGGCAAGCTCAGCATGTTGGAAAGAACATGATATATATATATATATCTAATTGGATATAGTGGAGCATGAATTATTATTGTTGACATTACCCTTGAGGTAAAAGGTTCTGGGGCAAAACTATAAGCCCCTATCTTTCTCTGTGTCCGATTAAAACTCCGTAACCACAAGTATCGCGTGAGTGTTAGCAATTATGAAGGACTAAGTGATAGTTGAGTATGTGGACTTGCTTTTAAGCTCTGACATAGACTCTTTCCGATGTTATGATAAATTGCAATTGCTTCAATGACTGAGGTTATAATTTGTTGGTGCTCAATAAGGTTTCTGATTCATACTTTTTGCTTTGTGAAAAGATCATCACTTGAACATAAGTAATCATACGACAAAATCTCTACATGTTACTGTTATGGAAATAATCATGATGCCTTCATGCCCGTATTTTATTTTTATCGACGCCTCTACCTCTAAACATGAGGACATATTTATTGTTATCGGCTTTTCGCTTGAGGACAAGCGAGGTCTAAGCTTGGGGGCATTGATACGTCCATTTTGCATCATGCTTTTATATCAATATTTATTGCATTATGGGCTGTTATTTCACGTTATGTCACAATATTTATGGCTATTCTCTCTTATTTTACAAGGTTTACATGAAGAGGAAGAATGCCGACAGCAGGAATTCTGGGCTGGAAAAGGAGCAAATATTGGAGGCCTATTCTACGCAACTCAAAAAGTCCTGAAACTCCACGGAATATCTTAAAATAAATAAAGAAAAATCGTCGCCAAAGATGAAGGCCAGGGGGCCCACACCCTGCTCACGAGGGTGGGGGGCGTGCCCCCCCTGGGGCGCGCTCCCCTACCTCGTGGGCCCCCTGGTGGCTCTCCGACGCCCATCTTCTCCTACATGAAGTCTTTCGATGAGGAAAAAATAGAAGGCAACCTTTCGGGACGAGACTCCGCCGCCACGAGGCGGAACCTTGGCGGAACCAATCTAGGGCTCCGGCAGCGCTGTACTGTCGGGGGCACTTCCCTCCGGGAGGGGGAAATCATCACCATCGTCATCACCAACGTTCCTCTCATTGGGAGAGGGCAATCTCCATCAACATCTTCACCAGCACCATCTCATCTCCAAACCCTAGTTCATCTCTTGTATCCAATTCTTGTCTCCAAGTCCGGGATTGGTGCTAGTAGGTTGCTAGTAGTGTTGATTACTCCTTGTAGTTGATGCTAGTTGGTTTATTTGGTGGATGTCACGACCGGTTTTTTCAATAAAATAATTATTGAGAAAATCGATCTTTAGATCCCAGTATAGGAAAAGTCATCCTCAATGGTAGACAAATACTTGATGAACCGAGGACCAGTAGCATAAAATATATTACAGGGTTGAGTTGAGGCTACTCAACAAATTATTACAAACTCGCCAATATCTTACATAAGGGCAGTTATTACACAGGGGTGTGGTGGCATGCTACTAGCTCGAGGTAAAGAGTGGTGGTGGATAACTTGACTCCTAACTGGCAGCTCATCGAGCGTCGAGGTGAGGCTCGATGAATTTATTCTGGGGTGGCGGAAGCGGAGATGATACAGTGACCAAAACAGAATCGCACGGGACTGACTGGGACTCCTTTAGGCGTCGAACTCGCTATCGAACTCTTCATCTATGAGATCGCCTTCATCAACATCTGGCCAAATCAACAAGCCAGGTGAGTACTTTGAAAGTACTCGCAAGATAGTTCGAACAAAAGATATAACAAATGTATGCATGAATGCGTCCTGAACAAAAATAATGATGCTCATTCAATAATAATAATATTTATGCATGACCTGATAAGTAAATAAATAAATGAAAACCGATCGGGTGTCTGGAGCGACGCCTCGAAAGGTAAACAAAAAAAAACTCATGCCGCAGTCGGGCGTCTAAGCGACACCACATAAAGGGCTTGAAAAGAAATGCCTCAGTCGGACGTCTGAGCGACGTCACAGATAGGGCTTGAAAAGAAATGCCATAGCCAGACGTCTGAGCGACATCACAGACAGGGCTTGAAAAGAAATGCCACAGTCGGACGTTTGAGCGACATCACATAAAGGGCTTTACAAGAAATGCCACAGTCGGACGTCTGAGCGACATCGCAGACAGGGCTTACAATAAATGTAAATACAAGTATGCCACCGTCAGACGTCTGAGCGACATCACAGACAGGGCTTACAATAAATGTAAATACAAGTATGCCACCGTCGGACGTCTGAGCGACATCACAGACAGGGCTTGTAATGAATGTAAATAACAAGTATGCCACCGTCGGACGTCTGAGCGACATCACAGACAGGGCTTGTAACAAATGTGAATAACAAGATTAGTCCATCCACAAGAATAATCCTTTAACCGGATTTATCACACATGTATTCCACCGGAGTTTTGTCACTGAGGCTGATACCTGACAAGATAAGATGAATATAGTACTTGAACATGTACAAGAGGATTGAAAGATTTGTGACTCTGCAGAGTTGGTATTGACTGACCATAGCCAACGGATTTCCGTAGTCACGAATGGACTAGTTCTGTTTATGGTATTTCGGTAGAAACACATTTAACCAGTACACACCCATTCCACCTCATGATGCCAGGAATCACCCTAGACAACGTTCAAGAAAAACTTTGAGACGGGGAGGTCACAACCTTGAATAGCATGGGATCAAATTTCTATACGCGCGCTCTAAGGGGTGCCCCCTCTCGGTCCCAACCGGAAACACCCATGCCCCCTGACCGGATGACGGGCTTTAATCCAGGGCCATGGAACCCTGATGCCGGCCTCTCTATTTGGTGTGTACCAGGAAAACGATTTGCAACTTACTAAGCCATATTCCTTTCAGAAAACATGTGACAGTACAGGAAGGAAATGAATGGGAATGTGATTTGTTTCACGATGACACGGAAGTCAGATAATCTGGCATAAGACTGGAATGTCACAACACTGCCATCTTACCCATCCTCATGCCATCACATGGCCATGCAAATATGTATCCAACAACATAATGCTTTCCGAAACTTACTTTCCACTTATGTGCATGAAATATAACATTCAAAGAAATGTTCATAAACATGCCATGACTATACAAAAATGCAAACATGCAACAACCACTCATCATATCAAGAGTTCAAACATGCTTGCCTGGTTTGGAGTAGTCGGAGCCTAACTGGGTGAAGTTCGCAGCTCCGTCACCTCCTCCGATATCTATGGTATAAAAAAAATACGCACGTAAAGTAAATACCGTGAGTGTACAAGAAAGTGTTCCAAATATTTTTCAAATAAATATGACAAAAAACTAGACAGAAAAAGAAAGATGACAGAAAAGAATCAATCAAAAACCATTTTCTTTTTAAAACTTATAAGAGTTTTGGTCCAAGGACCCATCTGTAATGAAACAGAAAACTTCCAGGGGGTTCTGCAGAAAAGTCCAGAAAATAGTTCGTTTAAAAGAAACGACTGAGAGGCTGACAGGCGGGATCCACCTGTCAGGTTTAAATTTTCAAATGAAGGAAACAGGGCGCGACGACGCCCGAGAGATGCGGTGGTCGCCGGCGGCGATCCACGGCGAGGCAGGGGGATCGGACGGTACCTTCGTGATCAGCACGTCCTTCCGCGTCTGTGGGTGGAGGTAGAGGTCGCCGGCGAGCACCACATTGACGGCGGCCCTTGCTCCGGTGGACGGTGGTTCGGGTGGTCGTGGGTCTTGCCAGAGAGAGCTGCGGGGTCAAATTGAAGTGGGGGTTAGCCTCCTGGTGGTGGTACGAAGCTACGGGCAAGAGTAGGGCGGCGGAGGAGTTCTCACCGATGAGAACATTGCCGGAGCCCGAGGCAGATGGAGGTGGCCGGAGTTGAGGAAGAAGGGCCCCTCGAGGCTCTTCCAGTGGCTAGGCGGGGTCTGGTGAGGTGGTGGAGTTGTGCAGGG